>NC_134690.1:369594351-369664351 GCF_050947455.1 Rhinoderma darwinii | reverse complement strand
ATCTATCTCCTATCTATCTATCTATCTATCTAATATCTTACTATCTTACTATCTATCTATCTATCTATCTATCTATCTATCTATTTCTCTCTCTTTATCTATCTATCTCATATCTATCTATCTATCTATCTATCTATCTATCTATCTATCTATCTATCTATCTATCTATCTATCTATCTATCTATCTAATATCTATCTATCTCCTATCTATCTATCTATCTATCTATCTATCTATCTATCTATCTATCTATCTATCTATCTCCTATCTATCTATCTATCTATCTATCTATCTATCTATCTATCTATCTATCTATCTATCTATCTATCTATCTATCTATCTATCTATCTATCTCATATCTATCTATCTATCTATCTATCTATCTATCTATCTATCTATCTATCTATCTATCTATCTATCTATCTATCTATCTATCTATCTAAGATTAATGTATTTAGTTCAGTGTAAATGTTAAATTCACTATTTGTAGAAAAAATAGCTATTTTCCCCCAGATATGTTCCCTCCCTCCTCCATTAGTTAAGTAAACAGACATTTTAACCAAACAACAGATAAGAGCGTGTTATTCGAACGCCTAGCAGCCACACTTGATGAATTAACAAACTATAATCTCTTGATTTAGCCTTATGTTTGCTTTACTGAATTAAGTACAAGGAAAACTAATATTGTTTCAAAATGTATTTATGGAGAAAGGAAGATACTTATGTTGCTGGAAAAGTAATTTTGATGACTAATAATTTCTCTAGAAATTCAAAACATTTATTTTGAAAATCCTGTTGAATATTCTATGCTATTTAGTAGTTTAAAGGGGTTTCGTTGTCATGTCACATACTGACCAGATAGTGATGGGACAATGTGGTGCTGCTGTATTAGTCACTGACTATAAAGAAAGTAACCATTTCTAAATATTAAGCCTAACTATCATTACAAAACCAAAATGCCAATCCATCCTTAAATGTGTATTAGATGTAGTGCAGCCCGAAATGTTGTGGATAGCCTTCATATTTCACGTCTTTTCTGCATAATTTCTGTAAATCTTCATTTTCTCTTTCCATGCTTCCTGAGGGAAACGGCTCTTCGTGGTGTGATGTCAGAGCTGTACTGTGAGCTCTGAGCCAATCAGATGTCGCCTCTGCTGTTCCTCCTCATGCAGTGTAGCACACCGATTGAGGCACAGAGACTGGAACATGATCTTCCTTCCTCCCACTCACTTCTTACAGCGCACAGACCCTGAAAGAGAGAATCTGCTGCAGCGTCGCCCTTCTCCGCCCTCCTCACTGTCTTCTATTTAATGTATTAGTAAAGGTGGAATTTTTAATCAGTTAGTAGATTTGTGAACATTTGCAGAGAGCCTGAAATAAGAGAAAGGGGAACTATAGGTTCCTGGAAGGTGAAGAAGATGCCACTTTCCTCTAATAAGAAATATTATAAAGATTCATACATTCACATGTACTACGGATTTATACTAAAAAAAAAAGTTATAATGACACATACACTTTAATTTTCTTCACTTTATAATAATGTGCCCATGAACAGCAGCATTGCCATACATTACTCAACTTGATACAGATACAACCCGCCTATAGCACCGTACTGTACCTATGTGACCCTTTAGTATTTGCGTGTGGCAAAACCGCAGCGTAATACAGTACCAGCATAGTCAATAAGATTCCAGGTAATCTCATGTCCACGATGCAGTATTTTTCGAGATGTAAATTGACCCGCGGTGCGTATTTTCGAAAGCATGTAAATTTATCTTGCGATTCCGCTTGCAAATTCTATCCCTGCAATGCTACAGAAATACACAGCAAAATCCGCAGCATGAAAACAACACGATTTACACAGCAAATCGTAAAAACCGCACTGAAAAACGCATAGAAAAAACGCACCTTCAGCTGCATTGTGTTCCTACAAAAGTTTTTCTTTCGGTTTTGCTGCGTATTTTCCGCAGCAAAATACGCAATATGTGCATGTAGCCTTAATTTTATACAAAGTCATATCGTTTTTTCTCACAGACTGATAGAAATCAATGATAAAAAAAAATTGTGCCATATTCCATCTCATGCCGTACTAAATGCTGAGAGGCTACATGATGAGATTCACAGGTGCCTTAATGCTTTTAGGAGAGCAAATCCTTGTACATCTGACATACGATAAAGCATTTCCCAATTTTTTTCTATCAGACTCGTATAAACTTCATCAGAAAAAAAACTCCATATGCCTTGGTATCAAATCAGAGGCAGACAGAGGTACAGTGAATGCCCCGTGCACTTCTAAGGTTGCCCTATTACAGCTCCATACAAAGTACCCATTCTTAGGCTGGCCATGCATTTTCAACAGCTATCGGCTGAACACTCTTTCGACCGACAGCTATTCTTCCCGATTCCCACAATCGTCGGCTGATTGATTATCTATTCTAAGGGGGAAAACAGCTGCCAGATTCCTCTGTCAGCGGCTTATCTAATAACCAACAAAAGTATTGGGTATGTTTAAAATTCAACGTTAGGGAGCCAAGCATTATGATACTGCTACTAGGGAGTGGCCAACACCAATTTTTCCGATGACCCCCGTTTGCTGATTCCCAGGTGCCACACTCTCCATACAGTTCAGTATGGGAGTTATGGAAATAGCTAGGCAAACAGCTCTGTCTTCTTTCAGTTATTCACATAGAATCCAGTGGAGAGACTTATTCACAAAAAAGTTAGGTGTGTCTTGAAGGGAGACTGCGGTGGCCGGGAATCAGTGACCAGGAGTCAATGGACTCTCTTTCTCCCTAAAGCTGAATGTCCAAGAGGTTGGACCCGCATCTATGGTCAATTTTGTGGGTCTGCCATTATTGCTTAAGATGGGAATACCCCTTTAATAGACACTTGACCAAGGCATATTACTTAGAGGGGTGGTTGTATGAAATAAGGAAATGCATTTTTATTCTAGGGACAGCACCTTTCTTGTCCATGGGTTGTATCTGACATTGCACATTAGCCCCATTTAAGTGAATGAAGCTAAGCTGTATTACCAGACACAGTCCATGTATAAGAATAGTGCTGCTTCTGGAAATAAAAGCAAGCTCTTATTTGTGATCTCGTACATTCCCTTTAACTGCTAAATAATGAAACACCATGTTATAATCCATTACTCTGATAATAACACATATTGAGCCAAGTATCAGAATAAGCCATTATATCAATTCCCATTGCTGTAAAGCTGTCCATAGACATAGTGACAATTATAAACAATCGTAACACAAAATAAAAAATTGGTCTTCTTCAGTAATGATTGTTATTTATATGGTACAAAAACGATCGGCCCCGACTGATATGCTTGATCAACTGGATTATGTACTTTTGTTGCTTATAATCAACTACGTATCAGACTAATAAATGCATGCACAGCAATGCATAGAAATGATATCTGCAACAGTGGGAAAATGTTACTATTATAAAAGCATTCCCATCTTTGCAGGTATTTCATAATTCATGCACCTTAAAGGCAATTTATCACCTTTATTTTTATGTTTTGGGCCCCTCCTGTTTGTAATTGAGGCGGCATAAACAATACTGTGGTTAGTAAACTCACCTATGGCTTTATCTTGTAGTTTCAGCCTTTGTTCCGGGCTGGCGTTCAGTCACATGACCCCCGCTCTGACTAACTGAATCTAAAGCTACATTCGCACGAGCGTATCAGATTCACGCGTGTGCAATACGCGTGTAAATCTGGTCCATGTGCGCTGCATTCTTGCATCTGTGCTTTGCGAGGGGCATGTGTTTTTCACGCAGTGTGTGATTTCCACGTACCCATTGATTTCGATGGGCGCATAGGTGCATAAAAACGGACCAATATAGGACATGCAGCGAGTTTCATGCAACGGGGACACACTGTGTGAAAACTCCTGCATGTGTGAATGGCCCCAATGAAATCAATGGGTCAGTGTGCAGTGCGTGATTGTCACGTACAGCACACGGACGAGTTTTACGCTCGTCTGAATGAGCCCTAACAGTGTATGCTATGTGGACAGGAAGTCAGTCTCTCTATTTATTCCTATGAGACACATAGAAGTGGTGAGGATTCTGAATACACATCCCGTCCTGGCTGGAGGTAATGTATATTCATTATCAGGACACTGCAGTAATGTTAGTGTTTGTGTATGTGACTGCAGATAACGATATAGCTATATCGCTATCTGCAGTGTAAATGAATGGAGAGAAGTGTATGACGCTGATTGGTCACTGATTGGTCAGCGTCATACACTACTCTGTACAACGCCCACTTGGCCATATAGTAAAACACGCCCAGTTGTCTATTGAGAAACTCATTAGAATAAAGCTAATATAGGTCATAACTCCGTCAAAAATGATCGTTTTTCTAAATAAAAACCACTGCTGTTATATACATTACAGCGCTGATCACATAGTGTACAAGATAGGACACTTATAATGTGGTGACAGAGCTTCTTTAAGAGGCATTTAAAAATGTCCCATTTAGTTTGTGTATTTTTATTTTTGAGGACATTGTCCCAGTTTATGTGATTAAGGTCATCCCTAGTGTTTTTGTAGCTCTGCTACTATACATCTTATTAAATGAAAACTTTTATGTGGAGGTCACTATTATCTAGGTAACCCTGAGCTTGTACTTTTGATATTCTTTCTGGTCTATTTTTTCAAACAAGGTCTAGAAGTGCATCCCCTCTTGTTGGGTCTTGTACCAGTTGTGAAAGGTAATTATCTTTTATTATTGTCAAAACCCTGTTTCCTTTGTTGGACCTGCAGGTTTCTGCTTTGGAGTTTATATCAGGGTAGTTAAAGTCCCCCATAAATATTACTTCATTATGACTTGCGATTTATAATTTCTACATTGACTCATTATCAAGAGGGTAAACAATTTCCGATGTAGTACTGGAGTTTAATTACCCACGAAGTCACTATATGCATACATCTGTCTGATAATGACATCCTGTCTAATAGACATGACAGGTCATATACTTTACTACTAGGAAGAAAACGACAAACATATTTCATCACCCAGAAGGAAAAAGAAAAAAAAAGTCACTGTCATCACTCCGCAATTCTGCTCAAGTCTGAAGGTCGCATTTTTTCAATCTCATGTTGTTTAGTGCTTTAGAAGAAGAGACAGAGACGGCTTTTAAATTAAAACTTGGTATGCACAGGTATACAGTCATTTTCTCTAGTCTCTTATGATACCATAAAGATTAATATGTTGCCATGGAGATTATATGGCGAAGTCATGCTCTGTGATGTCAAAACTAAGAATAAAACATTGAAATCAGAAAAATGTAGCTTTGGAAAGCGTAGAGCGCCTTGATACATTGCTATTTTTAATCAGTGGGAAGACTGGATTGCACAAGATCAATTTCATTTGTCAAACACAGATGGGACTCTACTTTATTTATTTATTTTTCCTGAGTAGTTGATGTTTGCCTTCTTTGACTGGAAATCTGATTGGCTTTCAAATAATCCACAGTGTTTAAAGGGGAAGTCCAGTCAAAATGTTCTTCTGAAATTTCATAGATGCATGTAAGAAGATCATATTTGTGAAGTCTGTGATCTCAGACCACCACTCATTTCTAGAATGTAAGCCATCTATACAGTTCTGCTTAGAGATTTCTGTTACTGGAAATTGGCATAACAGTCTAAAGGTGCCCATACACATTAGATGTATGTCAGCCAAACACACTGATTTTGGCAGGATTGACCAACCATCTACAGTGTATTGCGGTGTTTCGACTCTACTCCGATGGCAGATGTTAAGGGAGAGGAGGGTCAGACATGTTAGATTCAAACATGCCCGATCCTTTCGAGATAAGCTGCTGACAAAGGATTGCGGTGACTTTTCTCCCCCCTTTTTGAAAACGCATGAACGCTCGACCAAACGTGCATGTGTACGGGGGAGTCGGGAGGAATATCTGTCGGCCGAACGATTGTTCAGATGACAGCTACATGAAATGTATGGCCAATTAAAGAAAAGAGCCATTCAAATCAGTTACTTTTTGGTTAGAATGTGGTGTCAGATTTTCCAGAAACAGAAACTTCTAGACCAGTGCTTCTCAAACTATTATGCGGACCTCACTGGTGAGACACTAACCGATTGTTGGTGAGGCGCAGTTAGGTACCTAACTCTAGACAAAAAGTAAAATTCCACGCTTGCCCATTCGAAGATGTATGGTCTATTATTTCAATTTAAGACAAAGAAGATTTTTTATGTTTGAATATCACCTTGTGAATAGGAGCAACAGATGATGGTTTAAAATAAAAGCCTATTGTGGTATGTGTCCATCTAATTTATGACAGGCCGCATCTCTAATTTTTATTTTAGTTTGAATGGATCATAGTAAAACAAACTTCAAGCTAAGGTGAGAATAAAAATCTTCAGTTCATGAAAAAGTTTCACTTTGTCTAGAATTACATTTACAACAGATGTTCCTTACGATTTTTAAAGAAAAGTGAATAATTACAAAATGCCAAATTGCAGTTTGTTGCTAAGGAGTGCTTGACAGAATTTTAAATGTCAGGGCCAAATTTCTGTGAAAGGAATGAAAAGTGTAAATCAACAAGACAAAGTCAAAGGGACATATTTTTAGAGAGTATTCATGAGGATACATGGACTAGGAATAGAGATAAGTGAATCGATTATATACAAAACGAATTAAGTGAGAATTTTCCAAAAGTTTTGGATTCTGCAAATTCCGAAACTTTGGGGAGTTTGTGGGGCACGAATCATGGCAAAATGGCAGTAAGCGCTTTATATTGTACAGATTAGGAAATAGATCACATGACCTCGGTCAGGCTTCCCCCTAATGCCTTACTGGCAGCCTTCCCAAAATGCACTACGGTTATTCCTCCCCCTAACTTGGACACAGTCCTAGAAGATATCAGAGAGTCAGACTGGAGTTTTCAGGGCAATCAGGGCACTTTCAATTTACGGCAAATTTATTCGACCAAATAGCATCGAATGACCATTTCGACTGAATCAGCCCAGAAATTCATTTTGGGACATTTGCTCATCTCTAGCTAGGACCTACATTCAAAACCAAAGAAGCAATGGTGTTCCTGGCAAAGGCCGAACCACTTCATAAACTCAAAACTAGTGCACTTTAAATCTTATAAGCAGAGTGATGACACAGAAGTTGTTTGAGTTTGTTTATCAAAGATATACATTTTCAGGCACATGTACTTTATTTATTTGAGTATATATTTATTAACCCTTTCATGACCAGATGTGTTTTGGGCCTCAATGTCCAGATTCGAATTTTGGAATGCTGCATTCTAAAGGTTAATATAAAATATATTTTTTTATTTCTTAGTCTACCAAAAAATGTATTTTCTTTTTTTTTACCAGGACACAAAGGGCTTTCTTATTCTTTAAAATTGAAGCTGCTATAAATTAATGTTGTAGGTCTTTTTTTGGGGAAAAATGGACACAGGAAAAAAAGGAAGTTTTTTCATGTTCTGTTTTAAGGTAATTTATTCAATAAATCATATTCACCCCAAAAATGAATCCTCTAATTCATCCCCTGAAAAGCAATGCCGAATATGTGGACATTATGTAACGTATAATGCCACTATAGCGCTGAGAACATAGACCCTAGTTTAGTATTACATGTATCAACCTTACTTAACTTTAGAGGTAGCCTAAGTACATGGATGATAAGCATTTTGGTACAGATTTTTTTTAGTGAAGGTGCAAAAACAGGGCTGGGTAGAACAAGCAATAATTGGTGGCCATGAGTAATTATAGTATGTTTGAGGTAAGGTACATGTTGCGTGACAAGAAATTATTAAAGCCTGTGCAGCTAACGCATATGCAAAATGCCTTTGTGCCATACAGAATGTTTAAAATTGGTGCATGTGGATTTGTAGAGGTGTACACTTTTATTTGGGGAGCAGTGCTTTTTTATTTTTAGATTTTTTTACCTCATTTTATTATTTTTTTCTCACTTTTTGTTCAAATTTTTAAATAATTTTAACATTGGGGACACAATTTAGCAGGGTACACTGATTTATGTGTTCCCTGCTGTCCCCATATACGGATCACTGATAACAGTGATCTAATGGTAAAAAATCCATTAGATCACTGTAACCAGTGATCTGTAAAGCGAGTCACAAATTGCATCTGCTCTACATGCCCCTCTGCACAGGGAATCCCTGTGAGGTCATTAATGACGCCAGGGAGTTCCCTAGCATCTGTTAGAACGTAGAGGAGCCATCTTCTGCGCTTAATAACAGAGGTATTCAGAGACAGAGAACTGGTTACTTCAGTACCCTGTCATAAAACAGGATCAAGCTGTTTGTGAACAGGTGTCAGGATTTGAACCGAGAAACATCTGTGTCCCAGGCAGTAGCTCTTCATTGAGTCATCGGGGATGTTGGATAGCTCCAATTCTGAATCTAGTGCCTAGCTTCTTTTTATTCTTTTGATTCTTGCCTTGATTGCCTAACTAGCTTACCCTTTTGGCTTCGCCTTGCCAGCCTATTCGGCTTCCTTCCTCTAGTCAATTTCCTTGCTACCTCTCTACCAACTGTTGATGCTTATCTGTGTACCAAACTTGGATTTTTTTTCCCAATCACGTCTCTGCCTCACGCTACAAGCTGTTGCTTCTTATCTGTGTACCGAACCTCTACTGCGACTTGACTACTCTTGTTATTATCCCCCTCCTGCCTACTCGTTTTGGCTACTCAACTCCAAATCTGCTACAGACCTTGACAACAAGACAGGGCTATACAGATTTGCAGTTGTCACCCAGAGCATGCATGGATTGTAGCTATGTAATGGTTAATGCACATTCTGCCTGATATTTTGTTTTTCAGAAAGCTACAATAGACAGTATGGGTGTGAGATATAATTACAAGTGAATATTCAAAGAGGAAACTATGGTTTCCCCCAGAGTATCCCTTTAACATATAATTTCCAAAAAAGAAGGGGCCTACTTTCGACTTCTATCTCAGGTGACAAAAAGGCAAAACGATTACCGTGTATGTAACATTAAAGTCATGATTTTCAAATATAAACATTTCTTGCTTACAAAGATTTAGAGGCAGTTATGCTTTCTGTAGTTTCCTTCCTGTATGTTTACCATAAATTTGACATTTTGTACCAGAATCTCTACAGAGAATCTACAGTAAATCATGCTTGTGTTTCATGGGGCTGATGAAAAAGCCAGTACACTTAATCCCTGTGCAGTGTCTGAGAAACTGCTGTTATGAATCACAAGTATAACACAGAACCTTATTTGAACAATGAAATCCTGACAACATATATAATAAAATGTTAGTAACATTATTTAAAGAGTAACTGTCACCAAAATGCTCTTTTTCATTGATTTTGCACCAATCATTAGAATGATTTAAAACATATACTCTACACTCTAACAAGGGTATCGTCTTTATTTAACCTGCATTGTATTTCTCCTGCATTTCATTTGTGTATCTGAAAATGGGTGCTCATTAATATTTTTGGGGGTTTTGATCCTTCAACAATACATAATTTTTAAGTCATTTGATCTCTCATCAGGGCCGACCTTAGGGGTGTGCGATCTGTTCCATTGCACAGGGCACATCACTGCAGCAGCTGTGATGGCTCCCTTCCCCTGCTTGTTTTACAAGCGCCCAGGCTCGGGGACTCAGCAGCCGCCTTTCCACCAGAGCGCTTCTTCACTCAGTTGCGTCGCTACCGCTGTAGCAGCCATAGTGTCTGCTAGCGGTGGCACCGGGCAGGAGGACGCCCGTGCCGCCTGTCGGGACCCCCCCATGGCCGGCACCGCGGTAGCCTCCATGCTCTGCTATCTACTATCCCCACTGTAACACCCTGAAGGAACGGAATCCCCGTGTGGCCGGGATTCCGCTCCTGGACGGAGCGCTTGATGTCTCTGTCCATATATGGACAGTGAAATCAGGGGCAACTCCTGAAGCAGCATCCCCGTCCACAGCGTTGCCGACTCTGTGACTGGGAATTTCACTCCAGGTGAAGCCAGTGACGTCACTGTCCATAAAAAGACACAGACGACAGAGGTTTCTCCTGGAGTGGAATCCCCGGTTACAGCGTCGGCAACGCTGTGGATGGGGATTCCACTTTAGGAGTTGCTCCTGATGTCACTGTCCATATATGGACAGAGACATCAAGCGGAGTACTCGAGGAGCGGAATTCCCGGTCACAGGGGGATTCCGCTTCTTCAGGGAACTACAGTGCCGCTATCTACAGTAAAGGGGCTGTGTGGCACTACCTATCAGGGAGCTGTGTGGCACTACCTACCAGGGGCTGTGTGGCACTACCTACCAGGGTGCTGTGTGGCACTACCTACCAGGGTGCTGTGTGGCACTACCTACCAGGGGGCTGTGTGGCACTACCTACCAGGGTGCTGTGTGGCACTACCTACCAGGGTGCTGTGTGGCACTACCTACCAGGGGGCTGTGTGGCACTACCTACCAGGGGGCTGTGTGACACTAACTGCCAGGAGTCTGTGTGGCACTACCTACAAGGGGACTGTGTGGCACTACCTACAGGGGGCTGTGTGGCACTAACTACAGAGGGCTGTGTGGCACTTCCTACAGGGGGCTGTGTGGCACTATCTACAGGGGGCTGTGTGGCACTACCTACAAGGGGGCTGTGGGGTACTACATACAATGGGGCTGTGTGGCACCACCTACAAGGGGGCTGTGTGGCACTACCTACAGGGGGAATCTGTGAGTGGCGGGCTGATGGTCATTTTAGTGAGAGTGGTGGGCTGATAGTCTTCAAGTGGTTTCCACCTCTGAACGCCAATTGAAATTAATAGGAGGATGAAAATACCTGCGGCGCTCGTTTGGAGTGCTTTTTTTGCCTGCGTCTTTTGCATTAGCTTCAACGGCTAAAAAGAACACACAAAAAAAAAAAGTCAAACAACGCTGTCAATTCAAAATCTGCTTTACAAAAAAAACGCTTTGTGAACATACCCTAAGAGTGTAGTGCTTGTTTTTAGCCATTTTCTGTCTTTTTCTAAACAATTTTTGGTAGGGGTGCTATGGCACTGTCTACAGGTAGGCTGTATGGCACAATCTTCAGGAGGCACTAACCTACAAGGGGGGGCTGTGTGTGGCAGCCAGGGGAGGGGGGCATTATACTGTGTGGGGGCCAATAACCGGACATTATACTGTGTAGGGGTACTACAGGATAAAAGCAGCAAAAGACCTCATTCAACTAAATTCTCCCATGAGAATAAATTGTAATATTACATTGATAATTACTCCAAAAAGGTAACATATACTCTTTAACTCTTTAACCTCTTAATGCTACATGACATACCTCATGGAGTATCTTGGAGCGTCTCTGTATTTTCTTTCAATCCTAGATCCGCCCCTGAGCCACGCTGGGGACTGAGAAAGGTACTGTAAGTAGCTATGCAGTGTTTTTTTAACCTGTGGTTCTCTAGCTGTTATTTTACCAAAACTCCCATCTTGCTCTACTACTTGTCTCTGGAAGGGTAATTTGAGAAGCCACAGGTAAAAGACCAGCAGTATCGTGTTTAGATATTGAGTTTACATGTAACACATAAGTTACAAGACTGGGCACAGGGTAAGACAATACTTCCCAGATGCAGGAAAATATTGAAGAATTTCATAATACAGTACTGTATACTGAATGTAAACTGTGTCATTAATGACCTGATTAGGGGTGTTTCATTATTTTGTGTTTATGTGTATAATGTGCATGTTTGCTGGCTGCATTCGGTATAGTTCTTTTCTTGTATAGGACTACCCCTATTTTTAAGATGCTCCATGAGGCACAATTATGTCAGGAGCTGTGCCTCTGAAATCAACAGCAGGAGCTCGACTGTTATTGACAGACATGCTCTTGCTGTAATAGCTGTGATAAGAGAAACCTCTGATCCTGTCTTTTTAACATCTTATAGACACCACAGTCAATAGCGACAGTGGTTTTTAAGGGGCTTGGCAGAATAAGGGAGCATGAAGTCCATACTTTCTTGGGGGGGGGTTAAGGGTGAAGAACAGGGAGATTCCTTAGACTGTTCCTGTCATGTCCATGTCCGCGAGTCGTCAGGCTCACTCACCTCCTGACGGCCGCAGCCATGGGTCACTTCCGCTTACTTCGGCCGGATCCCGTAGGTTGCGCACGCACACTCGTGCCTGCTCTTAAAGTGCCATCGCGCGCACCTGAAGTTAATGTCAAAATTAGCCCATGAGAACCCTGGACTATAAGAAGGGCTCAGCCTCTTCCTCCCATGCCTGAGCGTTGTTGTCGTACCCAAAGTTTGTCTAAGCAAATGGTCTCCTAGTGTTTCCGAGTTCCCAGTGTTCCCCGTTCCTGTACCTGTATCCTGTATCCCGTGCTATCCTGGTTAAGTGCCATGCTGAGCTGAAGTCGTGCTGTGCTATATACCACGCCTGTCCTGCTACACCACACCTGATGTCTGCCTGCTGTCTAGTCCCAGCCGAGCCTGTCTCACTACTGTCCGAGATGCTACAGGTACACTATACAAACTATAGACTGTGACCTGCACCCTGTTGGCCAGCTGCCATACCATCAAGGCGGTATGGCCTAGTGGGTCCACATACCCAACGTGACAGTGCACTAGTCTAGCTAGCCCAAACCCGTTTGTGGCTTAGAGAATTCACATTTCTGTTGAGAAACATAACAGTATCAGCAGACCATCCAAAAGATGTTGCAATGTCTACTTCCCTGCCTGTAGACGTTTACAAACTTGCTGAACAAGTGCCATCAAGAAATTATATAAACATTTTGCAACCGAAAATCTTGGCTTCATCCACTTCTCCGGTATTCCAGCACACCTCCATTGTGCACGGTCCCTATTATTGTGCCATTTTACTTCATCCAGGCCACGGTCCTCCCAGGGGAAGGGTGCAACTACTGTTCCTACCAGAGATTGAGGCAAAGTTAGCCTATATCAAGGAAAATCTGGAGAGAGTGTTTATCCTGGAGATTTCTCCTGCTAGAGCTGGATTATGTTTAGTTAAAAAGGACAGATCTTTGAGGCTTTGTATTGACTACAGCGGGCTTAATAAGATTATTGCAAAGAATAGGTACCCACTTTCATTGATCTCGAAATTGTTCGACGGCATTAAAGAAGCTCACTACTTTTCCAAATTAGACCAACTCAGGGCCTACAATCTAATGCGAATTAAATAGGGTGACGAGTGGAAGACTACTCTTGAAACTCTTTGCAATGCTACTGCATTAAAAATATCTTCGAGCATGTTCTATACCAATATGTTTTTTTTTAGTCTAGCTTGATAATATTCTCATTTACTCCAAGGATTTGAAAACCTATTGACTGCATCCTGTCCACTTATTATTGCTATGATTTCGTCAGCATCCCCTATATGCCAAGTTGGAAAAATGTCTGTTCAAGAAACGAGATCTTCCCTTCCTGGGCAGCATAATTTCTTCAGGATGGCTTCGCATAGATCAAGATAACTCAAGATAACTACTACCATAGTAGTAGTAAAATATTTTGTTTCTATGTTAAAGGTGTCCATAGTCTTTAAAGTGAACTCCAGCCTCTCCAGGTCACCTGTTAATTAAGGTGCATTCTTAATATGGTTAATACAACCCTGACGTTGCTTTTGACCCCAACCTTGATCTTGGCTACATTACTGGATTTAGTTTCTGTATTGCTCCTGTTGTCCGACTCCTGGTTTTGAATTTTGGTCCATACCCTGACTACCTCTTCATTTAATTCTCTGGCTTGTCGACTCCTGGTCGCTTCCTTAGTGATGATCCTTGGTTATGTTTCTAACTCCGCTACAGTTCCTTTAACGGACCTGCCGCCATTCTGGGAATCACAACCTGGAAATCGGACTAGGAAACCCTAGTGGGTGTTATGGATGAACAACAGGAAGATTCCTTAGGCTCAGCACTTCAGCCTAGCCATCACTAAACCGATTGCGGCTTTGAGTATCTCCATCTCCGGTAACAAATCTAACACATACATATAATACATAAAACTCTGAGTAACTTTGCAAGTAATATATTGTATTACTTGATCCTGAAATAAAGCTTGACTTCTAGCTCAGGCTGCACTCACAATAATCCCGGACAGAGATTCCCTTCACAGGCTAGTTGAGCTCCTATAATGCAATGCTTTTAGTGGACTGCATTAAGGGAGATTTAAGTTGACCATACACACAAGAGAGCTTTCTTGCATGACTTCCCCATAAACATGGCCATTTAGTTTGGCCAAACAGGCATGAGGGAAATAAGCAGGTACTAGAAAATCTAACCTGTTTGAGTCTTGTTTGCCCAAACAGGACAGCCTGTTGGACAGTTGGGCAGAATGTCCCTATAAACATTAAATTGTAGACATAGAGTATCTCATTGAAATTGTCAGGATCAGCTGACAAATATCTTATCTGTATGGCCTTGTTTATTCTTTATCATTCACAGCGCCTGGTGTAAAGACTACGTCTCACAAAATGCAAAACAAATCAAACAGGACATGCTCGGTACAAACGCATATCTGGACAGTGTCAGACTGTGTAGGCTCACGTCTCATTGACAAGAAGAATGTTCATAATGAGCTCTCAATTTATTCTACATTTACAAGAGGAATAACAGAGGAACACCATAATGCAGAATTAAAAAAAAACAAAAAAAGGGAAATGCAAGTACAGTAAAACTTCCAAAACTACAATAAAAATAGGGGTAGTCCTATACAAGAAAAGAACTATACCGAATGCAGCCAGCAAACATGCACATTATACACATAAACACAAAATAATGAAACACCCCTAATCAGGTCATTAATGACACAGTTTACATTCAGTATACAGTACTGTATTATGAAATTCTTCAATATTTTCCTGCATCTGGGAAGTATTGTCTTACCCTGTGCCCAGTCTTGTAACTTATGTGTTACATGTAAACTCAATATCTAAACACGATACTGCTGGTCTTTTACCTGTGGCTTCTCAAATTACCCTTCCAGAGACAAGTAGTAGAGCAAGATGGGAGTTTTGGTAAAATAACAGCTAGAGAACCACAGGTTAAAAAAACACTGCATAGCTACTTACAGTACCTTTCTCAGTCCCCAGCGTGGCTCAGGGGCGGATCTAGGATTGAAAGAAAATACAGAGACGCTCCAAGATACTCCAGAATTGTTATCTCATAGGGAATACAAGGATTTACTATAACAGACATTACTGGTGAGCCAACAGGTTCTCTTTAAAGAGGCTCTGTCACCTATTTATAACTTTCCTATCTCCTACCTAATCTAATAACTTTTATTATTGACCAAATTATCAAGTTATGCTAATTTTTTCCAAATGCCCAACTGGGCATTTTTATTTCTATTTACCAAGTGGGCGTTGTATAGAAAAGTGTATGACGCTGACCAATCAGCATCATACACTTCTCTTCCTTCCAACCCAGCTTGATTCACAGCACAGTGACGTCACTTCCTCCCGCAGGTCTTTCACCGGAGCGACGGAAGACTGAACAGACATCGCCTCCTGGCGTGACGGGACGTTTATCCGAATCTGCAGCAGCTGGAGGCATAAACTGGTGACAGAGCCTCCTTAAATCCAGTAAATCACACGTGACGAGTTCTCTGAATGTAGACGTTCTCTTTCTTTTCTTCTCCATTTAGCCCAGATGCAAAGTTTGCTGCCCAGACGTTTTTGACCCGTGGCTTCTGCAGCCATCTAAAGCCTTTATAGCAACACAAATAAATTTAATCTCCAGACCAGACCCCTAAATATATTCAGACCCCGGATCAGACCCCTAAGTTAAATATATTATCCCACAGTCTTTCCACAATTGGAAGTAAAAAAATGATTGTGCTGAGATGTGTTGTTTTTTTTATACTTACATTGGTGCCCCCTGGTGTTTCTAGTGTAATTGTCTTTGCAAATCCGCCTAGCAATGCCTTAGCTAGTGAACAGGCACGCACAGTTTCAATTAGTCTGTGGCCAGATCTTCATAGAGAGTAGATTTTCAGCATGTAAACTAATGAAAACATGTTATCTGCAAATTTTAACAGGTTTGTTAAGTACCTGGACAAAAATGAGCGGTGGGACAACCCCTTTAATTCAGACTCCTCAACAGATCCCTAAATAAATTCAGACCCCAGAGCAGACCCCTAAATTAACTCAGACCCCAGACACAACCCATAAATTAATTCAGACCACAGAACAGACCCCTAAATAACGTTAGACACCAGACCCCCAAAATTTAATTCAGACCCCAGACTAGACCACTCAATGATTAAGACAGCAGAACCCTAAATTCAAACATCAGACGAAACCCCTTTATATACTTACCAACCTCGTTCCTGGGCTCCTCTTCAGCTCCAGGCTATACTGCATCAGGACTTTGTTATCAATCATTGCAATGGTCTGGGGAGGGCAATTTCCCTCCTTCCTAAATCTTTCCCTGGAATGGCTCCACTCTCCTTCTCTGTCCATAACGTGGCTCACCTCCATACAGTCTCCTGCATGGCTCCATACTTCTCAGTTCCCAGGATAACCTCCTGCTTCTTGTCTGTCTTCAGGATTACTCCACCAGCTTGTCAGTCACCAGCATGGCTCCCCTATCCTTATCAGTCCCTAGAATTGCTCCCCTCTCCTCTGTCCATCGTACAGCTTACTCTCTCATTCTACTCAACATAGTTAAGATTAAAAAAGATTCAAAGCTTGGAAGCTTTCTCTGCCTCCTCCGGTTTTCTCCTGTCCTCTTCTAGGCTTTGCTGTCTCGTGCAGCATTTAATTTCACGTGTAAAGTGACTGACACATGCAATCTTACTAAAGGGGGTCCCAAAAAAATACAGTTCAAAAAGGGTGATCAGTACTAGAGGTGGTCTTTTTAAAGAGGGTCACAGTACATAGACTATAGTGTCACAGAAATATTTAGTCTATAAGGGAGGTCCTTTTAAAGAGTCTTTTGGGAATGTTTCACTGTATTTCCTAGAATAGACGAGGCAAGAGACCTGGTCCATTTATACCTACCTTCATGTTCTCCGTATTATTCAACTGTAGAAAACATATACAGTATGTATAATTTCCTCTACCCTTTGGACTATAAGAATAGCAATATCTAACATCTTTGCTTCATTCCAAATGTATTTACTCCTATGTGGAGCAATGCCTATCAATGTCGGTTCAACATATGAACTCATGAATGGTGGCAACTCTCAAGACATGAATCATTCCTGACGTATGACATTGGAGAAAACAATGTCATAAATTGTTCCCATTGTCTGCTCATTTTATCCCAAACTTAATTAATTATTTTCATTACACATATTTGTATAGCTCTTGATTTTATTCTAAAGTCATTGTGCTTTGAATACCGAATAGTCACAAATAATGTTCAGAAAAATGGAAATCTGGTTCATTATATTTAGTAACATAAATAAACCTCAGGCTTATTTATAAATGTGATCATTCTCCAAGCTTTGGATTTATGGTAGATAGTCAGGCAAGTCTAACATATCTGAATGACTTACTTCAAGTTGCTCTTAAGAACAAGGCTGCGCTTAAATCAATAGAAAATAGGAATCACTTCACCTTGAGAGAAATGAATGACTCTGAGGATTTACATAGCTCTCAATCATTTAATGCATTGTATATTATTGATCGGCAAAGTATTTCCCCATCAGTACTTAGAAATTATTGAAGTCTATTTGAAGTGCCCATGTTTAATTACTTTTAGTTTAAAAGTTAAAAAACGTAGCATGAAAAACTAGGTATTTTTATTTAGTATTATATCATTTTATTCAGGAAAAAAACACTTAATTTTATATATAAATGTTTAAATAAATGAACTATTTCTTTATGGTCATTTTCACACTTCCGTGGGCACAGTGCAAAGGTTTCAGAAGTGCTCCATCCCCCCACCTCTGGAAAATGTTGTTCATTGCCCTTCAATGTCTACACAGTCAATTAAACTAATTTCTGTTTAGAAGTATAATTTTTAGACTCATCAATGGGAAGTTTTTAGTTTTAGGTGACATCTTCTCTGACTGGACTCGTTCACTCGCCCTTTTCTTCTCTCCCAGACTGCCATGACGACTTTTTCCAGCCACGACGCGTCTCTGTAGAGTTTGCTACCAGATATCTTTGGTTCATTGTGTTTCCAGCACCCCCTGACACAAAAAGTACACCCAATAAGCTAAGCAGAAGACAATCCAATTTGGAGCTGAGTTTAGAGCCAATCACTTGTTACTAGGTTCTATTCCTTATGGGAGTAAATAACCTATTAGAACTTATTGATATGTCCTGTAGTGCAAGGATAACAACAAATATTGCAATACAATTAGAAGTGGAGGTGTACATGTTCTTTATAGATGAAGAAGGTCTTCAGGTTCAACTTCGTTGGTGGGCCCAAGGAACCCAGATGTGACACTGCTTCCAACTTTTTCCCACCTTCTACCCAAACTCCACAGCCTATTGCTACCCATAATGCTGTCCCTGTTGCTTCCCCATTCACCCCATTACTGTACCTGCTGTGTTGCACAGTGCCCCTAGATACTGTACTTCAGAAATAAATAATAGTGCCAAACAGATAGTGACCCCAAAATAATAGTGCCAGACAGATAGCATTCCTGAAAACCATTGTGGCAGATATATAGTGACCCAGACAGCAATAGTGCCCCAGACAATAGTAGTGCCCCACTTGGTACCTCACACAGTAAAATAGCGGCCCCTTTGTGCTCCACACAGTAATAGTGCACCCTTTATACCCCACACAGTAATAATACCCCATTTTAGGCTCTGCACTGTAATTATGCTCCCTTTTGACCCACACTGTAATTGTACTCTCTTAGTGCCCCACACAGTACAAGTGTCCCTTTTGTGCCACAAAGAGCAAAAGTGTCCTTGCTTGTAAACCTTCACGTAGTAATAGTGGTTCTGCATCAACACCTGTGGACTACAAAAACGAATGGCGGGGCAGGGAGTTGATGGCTCTCTGCTACACCATAGGTTTTAACTGTACAGTTCAAATTGTTGCCTTGTAATACTGCACCTAAATAAAATTTTACAAAAATAATCAAATTAAATCATAATAAGTGTAGCGTCCACGGCTGCGGACCGTCAGGTTTACTCACCCCCCGATGGCCGCAACCATAGATCTGTGAGCACTCGTCCGCATCTCCTCCCTAGGAGATGCCAGCACTCACTTCCGCTCTGTTTGCTGTGTCCCGAAGGGTGCGCGCGCACGCTCGTGCCCGGCCTTAAAGGGCCAGTGCACGCACATGAAAATAATTATCTATTAGCCCATGATCACCCTGGACTATAAGAAGGGCCCTGCCCCTTTACTCTTTGCCTGAGCGTACTTGTGTTTACCCGTGTTAGTCTTGCAAATGATCCCTTCGTGTTATCCTGTTCCCAGTGTTCCCGTACCTGCTACCTGTATCCTGTATCCAGTGCTACCTTTGTTCCTGTGCTGTAGAAAGTTGGAGTCGTGTTGTGCCACTGGTCACGCCTGCTGTGTTACACCATGCCTGGTGTCTGCTGCCAAGGTCCCATCTGAGCCTAGCTGTTGCTGCTGTCTGAACTACTACAGGTACCCTTGTGCTTGGACTATATATACATTGACTTGGTACACCGTTTGGCCAGCTGCTATCCCGCTATGGCGGTACGGCTCTGTGGGTCCACATACCCACAGATCGTGACAATAAGGTTAAAATCATGATTTGAGTATGGTTGATCCTTCTCTCTACTCTACTCATTGGCAATTTGACCTTGACATAAAAATCTAAATAACCTGAGACAAGCTGGTTGTTAATGATGCATTGTCTGCACAAATTATTAATTGAAGGGGTATTCCCGACTTAAACATTTAATAAATGCATAGATGCGTGTCTGGACCTCTGGGACCCAAACCTATGTCAAGAACGGGGTCCTCTAACAGTGACCACCTTGCTCAGCTGTTTCTGTAACTCCCATAGAAGTGAATGGAAGAGCCACCTCTTCTTTTATTTTTTGCCTGAATGCAGCAAACGATGGCCACCTCACAAGCAGACTGTGGTAAGGGGGTCATGTTAATATGCCCTAAATGTTTGAGTTGGGAATTCCCCTTTACAGAGATTGAACGAATCTTCAGTGAATAATTAATTACAATGGCAACAAGTATATATCTTTTATTTACAATGGTCCCGTTATGCTTTCTTCCAGGACAAACTTTTTCGCTGTTTGATTATGCAATTGTATGAACATTAAAAATCATTAAAGTAGTAATAACAATAATAAAACTGTACATAAAGTCTAATAGAAGTTTTAAATTGTGTATCATTAATTCTGGAACATTAAAACTTTATGCACAATGAAACATGATGAACATTAGTTATTTTCCCGAACAATTAAATATAGGCTTTTTTTTTTATATATATATATATATATATATATATATATATATATATATATATATATATATATATATACATATATATATATATATGTATGTATTTTTTTTATGCGTTCACATACATTGTTCAATATGAAATATATATTACACTATTAGTAGCATTACTGCCTGTGTAATCTGTCTTTATTTTAATTAGGAATCTTAATGCAGCATGAAGCACTTTTGATTAAAAAGAGACCTTGATTTGTCCTCAGCAATGTGTTTCATTTAATTACAGTATTAGGCGGAAATAAAACTGCAGCTGAGAAATGTCTTCTAAATTTTGATACCACAGAACAAAGCTACATGTTTTTGTGTTATAAATAAAGAGCCTTTCTGTTGCATTTAAAGAGCTTGCGACCCTAACATAATTATCATTATAAGACTTGCCTCATTTGTGGGGGAAATGTCTTATCTTTTAGTCCGCACATAGAATAATTCTTTACATATTTTTCATTTTAATTTGCTATAGAGTAAAGACATTCCAGGTGCATCTTCTCCTGTACTACTCTAACTAACCTATTAGTTAGGTTTTTTCAGTGTGTATTTTCCATGTTTCCTTTTCCTCTAACACTTTAAATGTAAAATGAAATATATCCATCAAATAAAACAGCACTCATGTTGATGAAAATGCTTTTAAAAATATTGAAAGTTGTGCATTTTCAGAAAAGGTCTGCGCTATCCAGATTTGGCGTCAACCAGTATGACAAGGTTCTACAGAGATTCCTCAGGTTTATCAATTATTATCAGCAACAAATTATCCAAAAATTTCTCCCAGATAGTGTCTCCTCTCATTGCTTTAGCTTGGAAAGGCATGAATTCTGGAGATTTTCCAAAATTTTCAACTTTAAGTCTTTATTCACCTCAAATCCTTCTTCTCTACAGCCCTGGCATTAATCATCCAGACCCTAACAAACCATTTTCTCCAGAAATTGATGTCTTCTTCATTGGTACTGGCGTGATTTTTTTTCCAGGCAGTCCGGGAAGAATAAGTAAACTTAGAAAAATGATGATATCAATGATCATGAGCTACTGGTAATCAAAGTTGTATGGATGAATGACAACATCTCTTGGAGGGTGGTAAATTTCTCATTACCATCTTTAACTTGGAATACCTCCAGTTGGCCCATAGGCTTAATCCAGGTAAGGCATATTGGGCACTTTTCTTTTTACTATTTGAATATCTTCTTACTTATGATCTGGCTGAAAAGAATTGCAGAGATGCTCTCTCCAGATTCTTTGATACTTCCGACTCTATTCATATAGATCCGGCACACATTATAGATCCCAATTGCATTTTTGCTGCAACCAATGTTTCCACTGTAAATCCCCCGGGAGGATGGTACATTGTGTCTTCTGCTTTATGCCATTAAGTATTGCCATTGGCCCATTCTTCATTTCTCTATGGTCCTCCTGGAGTCTCGAACCCCTGCAAGTTCCTTTCCCACCACTATTGGGGGCCAGAATGGAGACGAGATGTCAAAAAGACCCTGCACACAGGCACCTCTGGTTCTTTAGCCGATGCTATTACTGGACTGAGATTTCTATGGACTTTGTCCTAATTTGTCTCCAGCTCATGGTTTTACCACAGTCTGTGTTGTCGTGGCACGTCTTTTGGTTACATCTTTGTTTTCTCCTTTTGCTTTGATTTGTTGCAACCTGGCCACTCTCCCCGTGATAACATCATGGCTTTGCTTCAAACCTGCATTGCTCCTAACAGTCCTGCAGTGCACTTGCCGCCAATTAGTGACTACTCCGGAGACCATAACCTCGTAATCAAAGCAGATAAGACCAAACCCCCTTGCAGGGTTCTAGGGTGAATAACTGGGAGTTTAGATTAGATTAGGATTAGACATAGATTTAGACTTAGAATTTGCACCTCAGTTTAGCCAGCATCAAACCAATTGCGGTAAAAGGATCCACTTACCGGTGATAACAGTAACAATCATACTTTATTCCTGTCTGCTATCACATCCCTCCATTACTGGATAGGCAAGCAAACTTTGTGACTTTGCAAAGTAATGAACTCAAAAATAGTTTTTTCTTATCCTGCAGAGCCACTATATTTTTATCTAGGGGAAGAAAGCACAATGTTCATCTGCAAAGAAGCTCCATAGTATGCAGATTCTAACCGAAGAAGTGTTTCTATTTTACATTTTAATCCATTCTAAAACAATCTTTATAATATTATGAGATTTATAAAGGACAGCATGCTCTAAAGTGATATAAAGATGTATGAATGGGGTTTTCCATTTTTTCTGTGACTAAATGCACATGTGACCAAAAATTACAAGCAGACTTCACTGGAACCTCTAAAAATGAGAATTATGATGCAAAAAAAATGCATTGCAGATAGTCAGATTAGTAGTATTAAGATTAAGATAAACATTATGATAAAAATGACTTGTACGGTATTGTCCCACCTGAATAACATAACCCTACAACATGAGAACAACTTCTTACTATTTATTTCAGCAGCAGCACGTAAAACTATACTACACTACTGGATATCACCCTCTCCACCTATTCGATTCTTCCTTGAGAAGTTATCCTACCTCTTTCGTATGGACTGGATAGAAGCCTCCTTGTCTAGAGAAAAAAAACTAAAACACGTCTTCCAAATCTGGAACAAATTTATAACTCTTCTCCCCGATAGGATCAAACTTAAATTAAAATCCTGCTTTGGTCCTACTACTTGGTACTTAGAGCAAACTCTCTTGGATTCCCCACCGATTAGAATATGATGGAATCAATATACTTGGGGCGACAACCCAACACTTTAGACCATGAACGGGCCCGGATGTCCCAACAATGTGTTTCCCTCCTCCCTCAGTATTGATAATATGCTGATCTATAATGTCCATGGCAAAGTTGTGTACCATCAGACTAGATATTTGATTGAATGCCACCAGAAGAATATACAAAATAACTCTGAACATTATACTATGGAAATGGACATTTTGGAATATATTACCGTATTTGTATCACCCCCCCCCCTTACCCCACCACCCCTAGCCTTTTGCCTTCTGTATCCCTTCCTGAAAAAGTTTAACATTTCAATAAAAAACAGTTTAAAAAAAAGAAAAAAAAAAGACTTGTACTTATAGAGTAAACTGGTAGATTAATCCTTTTTATATTGGAAAAAATATATATTTATGTAAATAGCTGCTATTTTTATCTAAATTGTTTTTCTAATTTGTGCAATCAATTCAATATGTTTTTTATTTTTTAATAAAACATTGAATTATGTTAAAAGCCTAAAAACTTGCAGCACATTAAAATATAATTGTGTGCTTAAGAGCTAATCTTAGCATGGGTTCTATTTAATAGAAATATAATTAATTAAATAAAAGTGCTCGATCTGTATTCATATTTTCTTACATCCCACAGTGCTTCTTTTGTTTAGACAAACGACTTCTGCATATATTTAGGAATAATGATTAGTTAGCAGCATTCAATAAATTCTGGTTCTAATATTGTGCTAGTTGAAAAAAAAATACTAACCCACCAAAAATATACATATTTTTTAAATATTAAGACTTTGGAGAGTATGTGAAAAAAAATTAATATTAATATATATATATATATTATGTTCGGAGCAAAAAATTTAGGTATTAACATTAACATAGGGGTTTAATTTATTTAAAAATGTAATTTAGCAGAGGGAGTGATACAGCTTTGTAAAGCATAATCATATCCCATCCTCAGGGGCGTGACGAAGGGAAAGTGAGGTAGGAAGTCGTTGGCAGATTGGAAAGCAAGGATGCAGTTTATTATTTTTTTAAGAAACCAATGTTCTGCCCTACCACTCTGTTCAACTTTCTGGGTGCATTCTGAAACCACCGCCTTGGACAGCAACAAAGCCAAAATAACCCTTGCCTATTCCTTTTTGGTCCCAAAACTGGAATCGTAGGATTGGCTCTGCATGGACCTCTGTCTGTAGACATAGAAAACATTGAACACAAATCATGAATTGAATCACTGTATGGACATATTTGTGTAAAAAAGACAAAGAGAATCCCCTAAGTTATTGGCAAATTTTGTACATTCTCTGTCGAATCAAATGATATTTTTGAATCCTGAACTGGCTATGTATTTAAAGAAACCCCACTGATTTTTCAACCCAGGCTGGCATTGTAATAATCTGATATATATTAAAATATTATTAGGATGATCATCAGAAAAGGGCATGAATGCATCAGCAGTTGAAGAGTGTGGTTCATTTTCTAAATGATGCTGATTTAGCCATCCTGGTGCATGTAAATCTAGAATGCTGGTCACCATTGAATCTTATTACCTGGTTAAAAACATAAAGGCTCTACTAGGCCACTATTACCTTAGTAATAATTTACCAACATGATGTCATTTCTGTAGACAGGGACAACTATATTTGGTTTCAAGAATTAAGAGCCAGTAGAAGAGCCCAGACCTCCTATCTTGGTACCCTTGTAACTCTGACTTTAGAATATTGGAGTACTGAGGTTCAACTGCATTTTTTATATTTTTAGTTAAGCCTTTAAAAAAGTATCCCTTGAGATAAACCCAGACATTTGACTATTCTCATACGCAGATTGAAGTTTATCAGCCATTTGAAATATTTTTTCTATTATAAGTAAAATAATTAGCCAACAAAAGCTAAAACTAAGACATTCCATCTTCATTACCTGTACAAATAGATCTGGCGAATGTACAACAAATACACAGCTCTTCTTTTAACTTGCTCAAATATATAAAATGTCATTGATAAGTGGGTGGAATTAGACAATAATATGGAAGTAAATGTTCAATAGAAGATGTACTTAATGAAAAGCTTTTTTAACATGGTTGAGTGAAAAAGTCAAAAGAAGCTAAAGTACTGTGTTATGTGAAAATGTGAATCAGTCTTAAGGTAGGTCCACAAATACAAATATTTAAGAAAAAATTCCATGGACACCAGTATAACCTTCTTCAAAAATATAGTGATGTCATAGCTATGAATATTTTTTTTGAGTAATAAATTATGCAGGCCTTATAAAGTGATGTAATAGTCATTCAGAGGAAGTAACTGCTGTACCTCAAGTTTAAAATCCACAAACACCAGGACAATCCTGGTCGACTGATCTTGCATGTACATATTCTTAGTTCACCATTTCTAGATAAGGTGCTGTGTTACCTTGAATGGAAGGAAAAATCATAAGTACAAGATACAGACCATTTTTTAGAGAAAAATAATAAAAACTTAAGGGGTGTGTGGTTGGTGTCATTTGGTTTGTGTTTCTCCATTTGTAGCATACTTTGTTTTGTTGTTAACTATTGAACTTGAACTCACAACTACTTTTTTTAGGGACATCCTGTAAGCCAAAAGGCAGAGTACTGCCATGGAGTTTAACATGGCACCGACATATACTAATATCTATATGGTGTAGCTAGTGAAAAAATATATTTACGCAAACTGTAGTTTCATGAGACATTTTTGCATGGGACTTCAAAATATAGATGATGTGTGTGTGTTATCGACGGAGGACGAAGTGCCTTTAGCTGAGTGTCTTGGTCACCTGAACTCTCTACATTGAACTATGCAAGATGTCATTGAGTTTTATATGTTATTGAGTTTCATGTGGTTTATATTCAGGGTAGCAGGTCTTGTAACAGATTTGTACACTAAAACCACCAGTTTCAATACCTTGTTAAGATATCCAAGGAAAATATTCCTCTGAGTCAGTTTACTCCTGTGGAACATATTATCAGAAAGGGTAGCAGCAAGGAATGGAGACTCAATGAAATGATAGGTATATTTTTTGGCTAGGACATAACTTGTGGAATGTGAACTTCGATGATAAAGCTGTGTTCAAGACCACACATTGGCAAAGGGACAGGTGAATGTTAAAATAATCTCTTTTATGTTAACATAAGACTGCTACAGTGATCGTGTTGGTAGGAGACTATGGAAGAATTGGCACATGATTAGGGAATGTCATAAAGAACAGGATGAGTTTTTAAATCCCCCATTATGACATTCTGAAGGCCAAAAAATGAGATGATTTCATTAGAGCAGATTTAAGATTAATGATATTATTCTCTTACCACTGGTTCATAGCACCCTAAAAAAAAAGTGACTGCTGACCAAGCTGTCACCTAAGCCCTAATTGTGTGCCGTCGGTGAGGCAGAATGGATTTGTGTAAACATTTAAACAGCAGTGGACGCTTTGTGCTCTCTGCATCTTCCTTATATATGAGTGGTCACGCCCATTTGATGGCTCGATTTCACTCGGCCACTAATCAAGAACACAAGGCTTGTCCTGAAGTTACCCTCTCTCCCCTGGTGTTTGCGTCACTACAGGCCGTTGTGGCATTCTTTTGCCAAGGAGACCATTCCTGCATGTCTCCAGGTCAGTGATCAACTCCAGTCAGTATATGGACAGCTTAAGCTACACTCCCGTTCATGGAAGCATGTAGTCAAAACACATTTGATCAATTATTTAATGTTTTAGATCTCTCCCCTCATCAGATGTCAACTCATTGGGAGCTAATTAGAATGAGGTTAGATGGATCCCGATCTGTCATAATCCACAATGCCGCCCATTACTGACTGGATACACTGTATTACTACAAATATTTACGTCATATACATTCTAGTGATTACCTAGAAACCTCAACATCATCTCAGACTATCATTATCTGAGAAGGGGATGGCGCTGGGAATTAGCCTGTGAATCAAATGTCTCTGTCTATAGTGACGTTCAGTCATATTACTCCTTCCTCATTTCTCCCCATCCTAGTCTCCCAACACTAAAAAATATGACTTGAAACTTGAATAGATAGGGACAGAGGGTGGACAACGTTATTATAATGAAAGATGTATGGGGACAGAAGTGGGTTGGATAGATCAGGTAGGGCAGATAATGTCCATATAGTGGGCCATGAAAAGCAACTAAAGTTTAGATGCTCATTTAACTCGTCCAGCAAAAAAGACAGATTTATTGTTATGAATCGATCTGCATTCTGCCTGCAGGTTTTTTTTTAATCTTAGTTGCTACCTCTGGGATTTGGGGCAACCAGTTGAATGACCAAAAATGTAAGTACTCTAGGGTTCCTGTTTTGTACTGTATGTATGTGTCGGGCAGCAGAATTGTCTCTTTTGTTGAGTATGTCATTAATTTGGTACTTAACCCGGTGACGGAATTCCTGTTTGGTTATCTATACATAATCAAGGGGGCAGTTGTATTTAGCCAAGTACACTACTCCCATTGACATATGATTAATGAAGTCCATGATCTCATATTTTTGGTTGGTGAAAATGGAAAATTCATGTGTAATCTTTATTTGATCACATGCGGCACACCCACCACAACAAAATGTCCCACAGGATTTGCTTGATAGCTAGATTACCTGTTAGGGGGCTGTAGTGGCTGTTTAACAGATGGTCTCTTAGGCTCCTCCTCTGCCTGAAGGTGATCTGGGGTTTATCCCTTAATACCATACTTAGATCCTCATCTAGAAGTATACCTCAATATCTCTCAAGTATCTGCCTCACATTTGCATGGGCTTCGTTGTAGACACCAATTATCCTAATTTATCTCTCTCAAACTTCTTTGAGACTTTTGCCATCAATAGTCTATTTTTATTGCTGTTTAAAATCCCTACCAAATGGTTCTTTGAGAATCCTGTCAGGGTATCCTCTTTCATGGAATTTTCTTCCGGAGATCATTTGCTTGCTTGATGAAGGTTTTTACAGTTCCTCCTTAAACACAGGTATTGTCCCTTTAGTATCCCTCTTTTGGGTGAATACGGATAGGTGCTCTTCCATCTCAGGAGACTGTAGGTTGCAGTTACATTACGGAAAACTTTGTTGGTTATGTAACCCCTAAAGCCACATTTTTTGATCACATCTGAAATTGCCAACGGGTTCTTATTTGACTTAGAGGTAAACCTCGATCTCAAGGCGTTCTCACTGAATTCTGTCACGAATTGTAAAAACTCATGTTGTGTCCCTGACCATAATATAAAAATATTGTCAATAAATATCAGCCAGAGGCAGATAGATCCATGCCACTAACTGAGATTTTCAGAGAACACCACATTAGCTTCCCACCAGCAGATTTGTGTAAGTGGGCATGCAGGGACTTCCCATCATGGTGCCCCTGAACTGGTGGTAGTAGTGGTCACTAAAGAGAAAGTATTTTTTAGTTAGATTGAACTTCAAAATGTCCAACACAAATTGATTGTGTGCTCGCAATGATGTGTCTCCGGTTTTTTGGAAAATGGATACTGCTCTCATTCCTAGGTGATGATGGACGGAACTATATAACACTTTCATGTGAAGCAACACTAAAAACATTGCTTTATCCATTTGAATTCCCTCTAGCTTCAACAACATATCAGATGTGCCTCTAATGTAGGGCTTATGGAAAAGGGCATTAGATCTCATCCACATAGGTCCCTTTGTTCTGTTTTATACTCCCTACCCGATACAATGGGTCTTCCCTTTAGTGGTGTCAAAGCCTTGTGCACTTTAGGCAGTACGTTAAAGGTTGACACCACAGGATGGACTGTCATCCTACTTATTTTTGTAGATGGGTTTTTCACTGAATGCTAATCTAAGTAACTATGATCAAATATGATCAGTATTGAGCTAGGGACAGCGACTGCTGGGAATGGTAACAATCAATGTACAAAGCTGCAGAATATATTGGCGCTATATAAACTACAAGAAATTGCTATGAATCCTCTGTCCTGTTAAATACTTTTGTGTTCAAAAAGACAAAAGTATTATAGGTATACTTTTATTGGCTAACCAGAAAAATTATGTTTGCAAGCTTTTAGAGCACACAGGCTCCTTCTTCAGGCAAGTTTACAAATTAATGACTTGGAAAAGAGCTCAACATTTAAAAATGTAACACAAAGTCAATTTGTACACGTGGTGATACATCATTAAGATAAGCCGGGGGAATAAAACTAAGATTATCGAGGTGATGACTTAGGAGTTGGAATCTGGAGTCAGTCTGTTGGGGGGTGTGAAGTGTGCCCATGTAATAACTCATAAATCCAGATATTAGATTGAGTCCTTGTGTCAATGACTGGAATGTATCATCAGCTTGAATTCCCAAATTTATCTTTCTGTCATTCCTAAAATGACCCTTCAATATTAGAACTTTCAAATCTGCCAAACTGTGGTCTGGTCCAGAGAAGTGTTTTCCCATGGGTGTATCCAGCTGCTGTTTTATTCTGTGTCTGTGTAGATTCATTCTGGATTGTAGGTTTTGTTTAGTTTCTCCAATGTAGATTCCTTCTGTCTTAAAACCCTTCAAGGGATCCGTGCACTCTGGATACAGTTACGGTGCATTTATTGTATGTTTTGTACTCACAGCTAATGGTGGTCATGGTGTGTGGGGTCACATTTCAAATTTTGATATGGAGCCCCGTGATTACTTGTTAACCTCCTGGGTACAACTAGGACCTAGCCAAGCGATAAAGTGAAGTTAAGATTAATTTTATAGACCAATAAAGACTGTGACAAGTTGTTCCTATTACAATTACATGATGTATTATTAGTCTTATGTATGATGATAGGTTATACATAGTAGATGTCAAAGAGTAGTGTCCCTCCAGGGATGCATATAAATTATACACTTTTGGTGCCCATTTCTAGACCAAAGTCTAGAACCCAAGGAAATTGTAATTCAGCACTATAGTAAATTATTGCATTCAATACAGAAAACGCTTACAGGGCTGAACATTTCTATTAATCTGGTCATCTTCACAGAACACATGAGCAAGTACCAGATAGTTGTTGACTTGCAAGAGGAAATTATTGTAGACAAATTCATTGATCTAGTGGAGATGACTCATTGTCCTAATAAGTCCCCTGCATTGTGATCTTCCATGTCAACAAGTACATCAACCGGGAATCACAAATGAAGGAAAGTACAGCATGTTCTGAAAATACCTACTTGCATAGTTTTAAGCAATGGATGTGAAATCTGTCCTCAGTCTTAACAATATTGTTCAGCAGCATAAAACAACATAGACATTTACACGTGCTACTAGATAGGTGAGAAGATATGAGGAAGTAATAAGCAATGTTTATTTTTAATCATGACCTTTATTACGAAAATTGTAGAAAATACATGAGATAAATTATTTACACATTTGTTTTTTAGCTATTTTTGTAAATCTCAGCTAGTGAGTACATACAGTATGATAGGCAAGCTTAAGAGGGGTTGTCTGCCTAAGGAATCCCATTTTTAAATACCCTATAAGTAAATTCTGTATTTAGAAAGTGATTCCCTTAGTCAAGAACCTCATGTATTAGTAGAGAACAGCCACAAAAAAATGTCTCTGTCTCTGTGTCTCTCTCCCTCTCTCTTTCTCCCTCTCTCTCTCTCTCTCTCTCTCTCTTTCTCTCTCTCTCTCTCTCTCTCTCTCTCCTTGCATTACATGGACAGCTATCTTCAGGGGACCCTTCAAATTGGGCAAACCCTTTAACATTAAACTATTGCATACTTAAGGGTTTGCTCTGGTTTTTTCACGTTATCACCTATCCACTGGGAAGGTGATATTTGTTAGATTGGTAGGGGTCTGACTGCTGAGACCTCACTGATCGCCAGAACAGTGGTCACATGTACCCTGTTTCATGTCTCCCATTCCCCCAGTTGATCCGTTCAAATGCTATGGCACTGAGGGAAACTGCTGAGCACATTACTCGGCAATTTCCGTCAGTGTCATAGTGTTTGAATGGAGAGGCATGGCACATGCTTGCCAACCGCTCCATTCAACTTCTCCCGGCAAGTGGTCTTTTGTGGCTGGGGAGAACTGGGGACCCACGGCCCCACCGATCTAACAGTTATCACCAATTCAGTGGATAACTTAACATTACCAGTCATTTAAGTCATGTAACTATTTTTTTCTGCATCAGTTCAAGTACAACTGTTTTAATTTCTAAATATAGTGAACAAAACATTTTAATATTCACAACTATAGCAAGCAGTCAAAGCCCATTTTTTATTTTGTAGTTCAGTCAAATTTTTAAAAAAAGAACAACTTTTACACACTGAGTAGAGTAAAAGACCAGAGACAGCAATGCTGTCATGCTGATCATGTAGCACAACACAACTACATGTGAGTAGCTAATGTCAGCGCAGTGTGCAAGTGGGTAGATAACAGATGGGTAGACTAGTAAGCAGGGCAGGAGGTAGTGGTTATGTAGAAAAATAAATTACTAGTGACCAACAGCTAAATGAGTCAATGCCCAGGACTGCTCCCGCTGTAAATACTACTATGCTCACAATGCTGTAAGCCAATACAAATGTTGACTATTTAAGTGTACCATTTTGAATAACACTTTTACTCTTAAATATGTTCGCTATTTTTTTTTGTAGAAGCAGATTATTTCTGCAAAGTATTTTGAGCAATGTGTATTACCAACTTTCTCATTTGTTTTAGTAAACGCTTCACCAAACTCGGTTTACAAAAACGTTAACAGTTAAAAATATATTTTTTGCTGTATTGCACTTAAAAGATATTGTCTTATTTATAAGCTCCATGATGACATTGGGGGGGGGGGGGACTTCTGTACTGTTGGAGCAGGAAGAGCCTATTATCAACATACAAATTATAGTGTCCGTTATAAACTAGTAAAAACATGCTGGCATGCAGAAAATCTACATTTTTCCCCTTGCTATATCTGATGTTCATCTATCTGGAAGTGATTGTTGTGACATGCATAGAGAATTTTATCAGACATGACTTACACACTACAATATGATTCATTGCTTTCTGCTAACAAGTAGACTCAGCTCAGTGCCAACAGTCTGGCTGATTACTCATCTTTTGAGTATTTATTTAACTCATTCTTTAAAAAAAAACTATCATGTTATGTTTAAAGAGGACCTGTCATCTCTCCTAACATGTTTGTTTTAGTAAATAATTGTTTTCCAAATGAAGTAACAATTCTGAAGTTTCTTTTCTTAAAACCCTACGTTATACCGTTCCTTGATTATTCCTCTAGATACTTATGAATAAATTGAAAACTGGGTGTTACCAGTTGGGGGGGGGGGGGGAGTTCTTACACAGACTGACAATGTTCAACCAGTGCTGCATAGTAACTGTGTAGGGACACACCCCTTTAACAAGTGGAATGGTAACACCCAGTTGTCAATTTATTCATCAATTTATAGGAGGAATAATAGAGGAATGGCATAACACATAGTTATAAGAAAATATGTTGGAGAATTATTATTTCATGGGGCATGCAAGTATTTACTAAATGAGACATGTCCGGGAAGTGACAGGTTCTCTTTAAAAGAGGTGTCTGCTTTGCGCGAATCCTGTTTTTTTAAGTGTCCCCTGACAATAAGCTGATGAGAGAGTTTAAAGCTGCTAGAACCCCCAGCAATCAGCTGTAATCTTTATAGGAACCCGACAGCAAGAGTTAAATTTCCCTGTAGCACCACCACAGAGGAAATGTAGTATTACAGAATGTCCATTGAAATCAATATCGCGCTATGGAGAAAAAAATAGAAACAAAGCGCACATCGTGCCTGAATCTGTATAATCACGGGGAAAGAAGGGTGGTCAAATGTACTGACCTGGTAATGTTATGCTAGGAGCATAACATCCCAAAGTTGCGTATTCAAAGTGCCCTTATAAGAGCCGGTTGCAGCCACAGTTTCCGATCCGGAGGTTTGGAGCACACAAACTCCGCTGAACGAATCCATTAAAATGAGTTTCGAAGCCGTACCGGCTCTGACCTGACGAAGAGGCCGGTACGGCTTCGAAACACATAATTTGTTGTTGTTTTTTGTACAATTAAAAATCCATTATCTTCACACGGCTGCGTCCTTGGATCTTTCCGTCCTTTTCTCCTTTTTCCTTTTACTGCATTGAAATCAATAGCCTTTTTAGAAGTAGGATTTCAAAGATTCATTAGAACATTAACTACTTAGCTGTTTCCTTAACTCCCATAGACTATAAAGGAGAGAATTACGCACATGCATGGCCAGTTCTACTCTCCTTCACTTTGCAACTACCAACCGCTTTCACAGCATCATGGGGATCACATAACCCCTATTCTCGCAATAGATGGGGGATTGAGTGGTGGTAGTAATAGTCTCAGGTTTACCATTAACATATAATTTTCTCAAGTCACTATTTAACATATAAAGGCAATAAAAAAAAAGGAATTCCAATTAAAAAGCTATTAACCTGTGCAAAATGAAAATGTATTAAACCTAAAAATATGCAAATCGCTTAATCTCTTCATTAGTTCACTCCCTGCAGATTGTTTATTACAGTGAAATGTAGGATAATCCTGCAGGATCAGAAAAAAGAATAATCCTGACTAAAAAGTTGCATATGTTCAAGTAAAATTAAAAATAGTACAAGTCTCTATGGGTTGTAACGTATAGACAAAACAGTAAATAATGCAAGGCCCATTGTATTATTTTATACCTTTTTTTTTAAATATATTTTGTATTGTTAACATTATTAACCCCTTCCTGCTGTGGCCACTTTTGACCTTCCTGACAGAGCCATATTTTTCAAATCTGACATGTGTTACTTTATGTGGTAATAACTTTGGAATGCTTTTATCTATCCAAACAATTCTGAGATTGTTTTTTCGTGACATATTGTACTTTATGTTAGTGAAAAAATTTTGTCGATAAATTCAATATTTTTTTGTGAGAAACACCAAAATTTAGAGAAAATGTGCAAAAATTAGCATTTTTCTAAATTTAAAAGTATCTGCTTGAATGACCGATAGTTATACCACACAAAATAGTTACCAGTTAACATTTCCCATATGTCTACTTTATGTTTGCATCATTTTTTTACGTCCTTTTTTTTTCTAGGACGTTACATGGCTTAGAACTTTAGCAGCAATTTCTAACATTTTCAAGAAAATTTCAAAAGGCTATTTTTTCATAGACCAGTTAAGTTCTGAAGTGGTTTTGAGGGCCTTATATATTAGAAATCCCCCATAAATCACATAAAGTGACCCCATTTTGGAAACTACACCCCTCAAGGCATTTATTAAGGGGCGTAGTGAGCAATTTTTCCCTAGATATGCCATTTCAGTGGCAAATATGTAGTGCCCAGCTTGTGCCACTGGAGACACACACCCCAAAAATTGTTAAAAGGGTTCTCCCTTGTTTGGCGATGCCATATATATGGAAGTAAACTGCTGTTTGGGCACACTGTAGGGTTCAGAAGGGAGGGAGTGCCATTTGGCATTTGGAGCGTGGATTTTGCTTGGTAGTATTTTTGTTTGGAGTTTTACTGGTATTTTAACTTATAATGTGGGGGCATATGTAAGCTGTTCGGAGTACATCAGGGGCATAGTCAGGTGGTATAATAATGGGGTAAAATAATCCATAGATTTGTTTTACGCTGTGAAGCAATCCTTTATGCACAGGCCAGTGTCACACTGATATATGGCGTAATTTCTTATCCCAGTTTTGGTCCACACTCCGCACCTTTGCAGTTTGGGCAATTTTGCTAGGAAAATGTTGTCCTGTTATAATACAGGTGCCCTCGTTTCCAGCAGATATGTTTGGGCCCTACCCTTCCTGGTTCCCTAATTTTAGTGCCTTGATATATCGCCTCATGAAACAGAAGAAATGTTCCCCTCGGGCCGGCACAACTGCATATTTTTCTTTCCTGACTTATTGGAGCCTTAACTGATTTTATTCTTTCATAGACGTAGTGGTATGAGGGCTGTTTTTTTGCGGGACAAGTTGTAGTTATTATTGGCACCATTTTTTAATACATGCGACTTTTTGATCACTTTTTATTCTTTTTTTTGGTAGGAAATATGATCAAAAAACAGCAATTCTGGCAATGTTGTTTAGGTTTTTTATGGCGCTCACTGCGCAGGATAAATAACATAATATTTATAGCTCAGGTCGATACGGACGCGATACCAAATATAATTTGGTTTGTTTATTTTTTACAATAATAAATGACTTCATAAGGGAAAAAGGGCTGTTTTATTTTATTACTTGAAACTTTAATATTATTTTTTACAACTTTTATTTTTACTTATTTTACACTTCTTTTTAATTATTTTTAGTCCCACTAGGGGACTTGAAGGTCCAACTGTTTGATTGCTGTTCTAATACATTGCACTGCCTATGTAGTGCAATGTATTAAAGCTGTCAGTTGTTCACTGACAGCAAGCCGATCAGGCTCTGCCTCTGGGCGGGGCCTAATCGGCTTCCGTAATAGGAGAGCAGGAAGCCATTGTTAGGCCCCCTGTTGCCATAGTAGCAGTCGACAGCCGTGCCACCGCATGGCAGGGCTGCCTATTTTCTACAAACCACTAAGATGCAGCGATCGCTTTAGTTCGCTTCATCTAAGGGGTTAATGGCAGGAATCAGGGCTAGCTCCGGTTCCTGCCGTTACAGCAGGGTGTCATAAGCTGAGCCGGAAGCTGAGCCGGCGCCATCTTGCCGTTGGTACCGGAAGCCTTTTAGCCTTTCAGGCATAGGAGGCTTCTGTTGCTGGCAGACCAGTATTAGGCCTCTTGTTGCCATTGCAGCCCCCGGCAACCCAGTGATCACATTGCTGGGTTGCCGGTGGCTAAAAAACCCTCAGATGCTGCGATCTCTATTGAACGCAGCATCTGAGGGGTTAATCGGCCGGATCGGAGGCTAGCTCCGGTCCTGGCCATTACATCAGGGTGTCAGCTGTAACATACAGCTGGCACCCGGTGGTGATGATGCGGGCTCAGGTCCCCAGTCCGCACTATCTCTGCGACGTAATGGTACTGCGCTTTGCGGGAACCCCTGCTCGACAGCGCCGTATATATACGGCGGATGTCGGCAAGGGGTTAATGATAATGTCATAACAATTAATATAAATATATGTTAGTAAGAGTATGTTCACATCAGCTTCGGGCTTTCGTCCATAGGTTCCATTTGACCTTTCCGTCGGAGGAACCGATAAACGGAAAGCCAAACAGAAATCATAACTTGCATTTGCATTATCATTGATTTCAATGGTAATGCTTCCGTTGCAGTTGGTTTGTTTGTTTCCATTCCGTAAGGTTTCCGTTTTCTTCGCTACTGTTTCCGCCAAAAAAACAGATAGGCTGCATCCTTAATGGACTAAAGTGAATCTCAGGTTTTAATATTATGTTCTTTCTAGGTCCGATATTCTCTTCTGATTAATTTCTCAATACATATTTATAGCAGTCAGAGTTCTGTTTTTCTTATAGAGAACTCTAAGGCCTCATGCACACGACCGTAGTGTTTTTCTGGTCCGCAAATTCCAGGACCGTGTTCCGTGAAATGTCATCCGCAGTTCATCCGTATGTAATCCGCAGTTCATCCGTATGTAATCCGCAAAATGCGGATGAAAAAAAAAAAGCCTAGGTAAAACAGGATGACGACAGAACTCATTCCCGGTCGTCGCCTAGCAACATTTCCGCAAATCCGCAAACTGCGGATGACACACGGAGGTGTATCCGCAATTTCCACGGGCCCATTGACTTCTATTGGCATGTCCGCATCGAATTTGCGGCCCGTAATAAGACATGTCCTGAGTTTCTGCGGCACGGATTTGCGGACATGCGGAGACCCGTGAAAACACGGATAGTGTGTATGGGCCCATAGAAATGAATGGGTCCGCAATTCTCCCGTGGATTTGCGGGGGAATTGCGGACGCAAAAACACGGTCGTGTGCATGGGGCCTAAGGTTATATCCACACGTAGCGTAAATACTGAAGATTTTCTGCAACATATTTCATTGCGGAATATCCCGAGAGTAATACAGGAGCAGCAGAGTTAAAAATATGCAGAAAAAAACATTCATAAACTGACCTGAGGAGCGGTTTTTTAAGGTAAATGTATGCTTTGAAATCGCAGGTTTTCTGTTGCTGCTTTCCCCCATTAAATTCAATGGGAGGTAAAACCTGCAACAGATAGCAGATTTTGCGATTTTTGCGGCGTAAAAGTTGTGATTCTGCCGCAAAAATCACAACTCAGAAAAGATTATACTTACACATATCTCTATGGTTTTGCGTCCAGCCCAGCCTCCAAAGATGAGGTTTCATTCCATGTAACTTCTGCAGCCAATCACAGAATCAAGTGGTCACATGGGATGAAAAGTCATCTCAGGAGGACAGCCTGCAGGATGTCAGGAGGGACCTGTCACCATGACTACAGTAAGTATAGGCTTTTTTTTAATTTTATACCTGCTGTTTTCCGCAGCGGACATTCCAGACAAAAAACTGCACCACAATTTGGTGCTATTTTTTGGCAGGAATTCTCTGCAGGGTCCAGGTCGGATACGCCGAGTACTGTGAACATAGCCTTAATGCCCAGCATATACATTGATTTAAAATATATGCTGGCTGCTGCATCTGCCACTAGAGGAATCATCGGAGCTTGTTGCAAACGAATCTGCCACTTCCTGCACCTGTGTTTAATACCTTACTAAAGGACCCCCTACCTGCTCTGTTAGGACCCTCCTTTTACTTATCCTTAACCCTTTCCACACAGTCTTCCTACGGCCAGGCCTTGCCTGCCTGCGATCACTCTATTTTATCAGGAAGTTCAATGTATAACGGTATGCAGTTGTATCCTAGGTCCTCTTTAGTCTTTTTAGAATATAATCAAAACAGAATTGAGCATCTACTTAAATAATTCACTGGATATTCACTTTGAGCCAAAATTGGTTTGGTTCATAAGGTGTTAAACAAGAATTATACGGTCACGGGCCCTGTATGGCAGCACACAGAAGCTTTAAGGCTCACTAGAATGGAGCTGTACGTTCTCCGTGTGCTACCATACAGGCTTTGTGGGATGCCGTATGTACGGAGATATTCTCCCCTAGATGCTGCTACACTTAAAGGGGTTGTCCGGGGAGTAAAAAACGAAACAAAAAAAAATACCAACTTCCCCAATCACACTTATATTTTTATTCAACTACTTTCCATTAAAAATAAATATTTCTGCGTTACTTACTGATCCCTGTTGTAATGCTGCAGCCGTGGGCACACTTCCGGTTATTAGGCGGGACTTTTGGCTTCTCTGCGCTTAGTAAACTACAAGTCCCATCATGCACTGCTTTCCTCCTCCTACCGTGTGTCCCTGCCCCCTCTTCCTTCCACCCAAGTACACCGTGACCCCACTGATTACATAAAGTAATCCCTACGCTCTCCTGCAGTGTCTCCCGGCCCCCTCCCCCTTTAGCCCTTGTACACCACACTAATAACAATGTGCATGCCGTGGGACCTCAAGTAAGAATAGATGCTGTTGGAGGGAACTAGATTACTACTGCAGGAACGTCACAGCGCCAGCCCCCTAGTGGTCACTTGCTGTGATGACACGCCAACGATATTGGAGGGAGCGCTCACGTGACCTAATGACTCACTGATCCTGCCAGAGCTAGCGGTCATGTGACATCATGATGCGGCGACATCACCGAAGGGGGAGAATGCTATCAGTCATATAGTCATGTGTCGGCAAGTCATTATTATGACACGAACTACAGAACTTCTGGCATCAGTGATGGTGTTAGGGATCTGCCAGGTACTACGTCTAGGTATACTCCTGGGATTAATCAATCCACACCTGAGGCCAGACCTGTTCGACTGACACCATCTCCCACCAACCAGGGTGGCAGGCTCAGGAGTGGGAGAGCCTATCGCGGCCTGGTCAGTCTGAGTTAGCTCCGCCCCCTGTCCTTTATTACCTGCTGTGTTCTCCTCCTCAGTGCTTGTAATTCTTTTGGATTCCTGGCCCCACTGCTGCTTGCTCCAGCCTGCTCCTGACGTGCTTCTGCCTTGCTGCTGTTCTGCTTAACCCGCTTTGCTTTGCCTCTGGCTTGCTTCCTCCTCCGTGCTCCCGTTTGTATACTCCACTTCATCCTGGTCCTGACATCTCATTCACCCCTCCGTTTCCTCGGCGTTCCGTGGGCTACTGCCCCTTCCCTTGCGTGTTCCCTGTTTGTTCTCCCGTGCACTTAGTCAGCGTAGGGACCGTCGCCCAGTTGTACCCCGTCGCCTAGGGCGGGTCGTTGCAAGTAGGCAGGGACAGGGCGGTGGGTAGATTAGGGCTCTATTTCCCTTCACCCCCTTCCTGCCATTACATAATTACAAGCCTCTTACCTAGTCTACCATTTCCCCTACGCTGACGCTATCATGGACCCCCTTGAGACCCTGACCCAGCAGATGCAGGGCCTCTCCCTACAGGTCCAGGCCCTGGCCCAGAGGGTCAACCAGGGTGACGCTGCCGTAGTAGTTCCCCTCACCTCACCTCTAGAACCCGACCTCAAGTTACCTGACCGGTTCTCAGGGGACCGTAAGACGTTTCTCTCCTTCCGGGAGAGTTGCAGACTGTATTTCCGCCTTAAACCCCACTCCTCAGGTTCCGAGAACCAGCGGGTGGGTATCATCATATCCCGACTCCAGGAAGGGCCCCAAGAGTGGGCCTTCTCCTTGGCTCCTGACGCCCCTGAACTTTCCTCTGTTGATCGCTTTTTCTCTGCCCTCGGACTCATTTACGACGAGACTGACAGGACTGCTTTAGCCGAGAGTCAGCTGGTGACCTTACGTCAGGGTAGGAGACCGGTTGAGGAGTACTGTTCTGATTTTAGGAAGTGGTGCGTAGCTTCTCGGTGGAACGATCCGGCCCTAAGGTGCCAGTTTAGGTTAGGATTATCTGACGCCCTGAAGGATCTGCTGGTTAGCTACCCCTCTTCTGACTCCCTTGACCAGGTTATGGCCCTAGCAGTACGACTTGACCGACGTCTCAGGGAACGTCAGCTTGAACGCTTCAATGTGCTCCCCTCGCCCCTCCACGGAGGACTCGGAGGTACCTATGCAACTCGGGGTCTCCATGTCCCCTCGACAATGTAGGGAGTTTCGCAGAATGAATGGTCTCTGCTTCTACTGTGGGGACGACAAGCATCTTCTGAACATCTGTCCCAGGCGCAAGAATAAAAAGCCGGAAAACTTCCGCGCCTAAGTGATCATCGGGGAGGTCACTTGGGCGCACAGGTATTTCCCGTTAATGTGAAACGCAATAAAATTTTGCTTCCCTTTCAGGTCTCGTTTGCTGGCCGGTCTGCCACTGGCAGTGCCTTCGTGGATTCTGGCTCATCTGCTAATATCATGTCTGTGGAATTTGCTATGTCTCTAAAAATGCCTTTTATTGATTTACCTTATCCTATCCCTGTAGTAGGTATCGACTCAACTCCCCTTGCTAATGGTTATTTTACTCAGCATACCCCTGTTTTTGAACTCCTGGTTGGCTCCATGCATTTGGAGCAGTGCTCTGTACTGGTGATGCAGGGATTATCGTCTGATCTGGTATTAGGTCTTCCCTGGTTGCAGTTGCATAATCCCACGTTTGATTGGAATACTGGGGATCTCACCAAATGGGGTAGTGAATGTCTTATGTCATGTCTTTCTGTTAACTCTATTTCTCCCCGGGAGGAGGTAAACACGCTTCCTGAGTTTGTTCAGGACTTCGCCGATGTGTTTTCTAAGGAGGCCTCCGAGGTGTTGCCCCCCCATAGAGATTACGATTGCGCCATCGATTTGGTGCCTGGTGCCAAGCTTCCTAAGGGTAGGATATTTAATCTTTCATGTCCTGAACGTGAAGCTATGAGGGTGTATATCCAAGAATGCCTGGCCAAGGGTTTCATTCGCCCCTCGACTTCTCCTGTAGGTGCTGGCTTCTTCTTTGTGGGGAAGAAGGATGGTGGTCTTAGGCCGTGCATTGATTATCGTAACCTGAATAAGGTCACCGTAAGGAACCAGTACCCACTTCCTTTGATTCCGGATCTTTTTAATCAGGTTCAGGGAGCCCAATGGTTTTCTAAGTTCGATCTACGGGGGGCATATAACCTTATCCGCATCAAAGAGGGGGATGAGTGGAAAACTGCGTTCAACACACCCGAGGGTCATTTCGAATACCTGGTCATGCCCTTTGGGTTGTGTAATGCCCCTGCTGTCTTCCAGAATTTTATTAATGAAATCCTGAGAGATTACCTGGGTAATTTTCTTGTTGTGTACCTTGATGACATACTGGTGTTTTCCAAGGACTGGTCCTCACACGTGGAGCATGTCAGGAAGGTGCTCCAGGTCCTTCGGGAGAATAATCTGTTTGCTAAGACTGAAAAATGTGTCTTTGGGATACAGGAGATACCATTTTTAGGGCAAATCCTCACTCCTCATGAATTCCGCATGGACCCTGCCAAGGTTCAGGCTGTGGCGGAATGGGTCCAACCTGCCTCCCTTAAGGCGTTACAGTGTTTTTTAGGGTTTGCCAACTATTACAGGAGATTTATTGCCAACTTCTCGGTCGTCGCTAAGCCTCTTACGGACCTTACTCGCAAGGGTGCTGATGTCCTCCATTGGCCCCCTGAGGCCGTCCAGGCCTTTGAGACCCTCAAGAAGTGCTTTATCTCGGCCCCCGTGCTGATTCAGCCCAACCAAGAGGAGCCATTTATTGTGGAGGTTGACGCATCCGAGGTGGGAGTGGGGGCCGTCTTGTCCCAGGGTACCAGCTCCCTCACCCATCTCCGCCCCTGTGCCTACTTCTCTAGGAAGTTTTCGCCCACGGAGAGTAACTGTGATATTGGCAACCGCGAACTTCTAGCCATTAAATGGGCTTTTGAAGAGTGGCGGCACTTCCTGGAGGGGGCCAGACACCAGGTAACGGTCCTTACGGATCACAAGAATCTGGTTTTCCTAGAATCGGCCCGGAGGCTTAATCCTAGACAAGCTCGGTGGGCACTATTCTTTACCAGATTTAATTTCTTGGTTACCTATAGGGTTGGGTCCAAGAATATTAAGGCTGATGCCCTGTCACGTAGTTTCATGGCCAATCCTCCTTCCGAGAAGGATCCTGCTTGTATTTTACCCCCTGGTATAATCGTTTCTGCCACGGATTCTGATTTAGCTTCTGATATCGCGGCTGATCAGGGTGCAGCTCCCGGGAACGTCCCTGGGGACAAACTGTTTGTTCCCCTTTAATACCGGCTAAGGGTACTCAGGGAAAACCATGACTCCGCTCTATCTGTTCCTCCTGGCATCTTGGGCACCAAACACCTCATTACCAGAAACTATTGGTGGCCTGGGTTGCCTAAAGACGTTAGGGCTTACGTCGCCGCTTGTGAGGTTTGCGCTAGGTCCAAAACCCCTAGGTCCCGACCTGCGGGCCTACTACATACCTTGCCCATTCCCCAGAGACCTTGGACCCATATCTCCATGGATTTTATCACCGATTTGCCTCCATCTCAGGGCAAGTCGGTGGTGTGGGTGGTAGTAGACCGCTTCAGCAAGATGTGCCACTTTGTGCCCCTTAAGAAGCTACCTAACGCCAAGACGTTAGCTTCTTTGTTTGTGAAACACATCCTGCGTCTCCATGGGGCCCCAGTCAATATCGTTTCTGACAGAGGGGTACAATTTGTTTCCTTATTTTGGAGAGCCTTTTGTAAAAAGTTGGAGATTGATCTGTCCTTCTCCTCCGCCTTCCATCCCGAAACTAATGGCCAAACGGAGAGGACTAACCAGTCCCTGGAACAATATTTAAGGTGTTTAATCTCTGACTGTCAATTCGATTGGGTCTCATTCCTTCCCCTTGCTGAATTTTCCCTGAATAACCGGGTCAGTAACTCGTCAGGGGTCTCCCCGTTTTTCTGTAATTTCGGGTTTAACCCAAGGTTCTCCTCCATTTCCCCTGGTTGTTCCAATAATCCTGAGGTAGAGGATGTTCATCGGGAACTGTGCACTGTCTGGGCCCAGGTGCAGAAGAACCTAGAGGCGTCCCAGAGCGCACAAAAGATTCAGGCGGATAGTAGACGTTCTGCTAACCACCGGTTTGTCGTCGGGGATTTGGTCTGGTTGTCGTCCAGGAACTTGCGCCTTAAGGTCCCGTCCAGGAAGTTTGCTCCCCGATTTATTGGGCCTTATAAGATCATTGAAGTCCTCAACCCTGTATCCTTCCGTCTGGAGCTGCCCCCATCCTTTCGCATACATGACGTCTTCCATGCCTCCCTCCTTAAACGCTGCTCCCCGTCCTGGTCCCCCTCGAGGAAACCTCCTGTTCCCGTTCTCACCCCTGAGGGGGTGGAATTCGAGGTGGCTAAGATTATGGACAGTAGGATGGTCCAGGGCTCCCTCCAGTACCTGGTCCATTGGACAGGGTACGGGCCGGAGGAGAGGACTTGGGTACCTGCCCGTGATGTTCACGCTGGGGTATTGATCAGGAGGTTCCACCTTCTCTTCCCTACTAAACCGGGTCCTCTTAGTAAGGGTCCGGTGGCCCCTCATAAAAGGGGGAGTACTGTTAGGGATCTGCCAGGTACTACGTCTAGGTATACTCCTGGGATTAATCAATCCACACCTGAGGCCAGACCTGTTCGACTGACACCATCTCCCACCAACCAGGGTGGCAGGCTTAGGAGTGGGAGAGCCTATCGCGGCCTGGTCAGTCTGAGTTAGCTCCGCCCCCTGTCCTTTATTACCTGCTGTGTTCTCCTCCTCAGTGCTTGTAATTCTTTTGGATTCCTGGCCCCACTGCTGCTTGCTCCAGCCTGCTCCTGCCGTGCTTCTGCCTTGCTGCTGTTCTGCTTAACCCGCTTTGCTTTGCCTCCGGCTTGCTTCCTCCTCCGTGCTCACTTGGGTACACTCCACTTCATCCTGGTCCTGACATCTCATTCACCACTCCGTTTCCTCGGCGTTCCGTGGGCTACTGCCCCTTCCCTTGCGTGTTCCCTGTTTGTTCTCCCGTGCACTTAGTCAGCGTAGGGACCGTCGCCCAGTTGTACCCCGTCGCCTAGGGCGGGTCGTTGCAAGTAGGCAGGGACAGGGCGGTGGGTAGATTAGGGCTCACCTTCCCTTCACCCCCTTCCTGCCATTACAGATGGCTTATAAAAATTTGTGAATTGGTGCCAGACTGACTACAGAAGTATAGAGGTAAGTAGGGTCAATTTCTAGTTTTATTCAAATAGGCAATAATTTTTTTGTGCCCGGATAACGCCTATAATTAATCACATTTTTCATCATAAATAATCGCAACAATCAGATAATTAATTATGTTTCTTTTGCGCCGTTACATATCCACATAATAGAATTAGGGAATGTTCAGACGTGGCAGAATTCTGCAGACACTGTCCGCATCAATGCCGCACATAATCTGCGTTGCAGATTCCGTTGCGCATTTGCCTAAAATGTGAAGTAAAATGCTGCGGATTAGTCGTCGCGGATTCCGGTGAAGAGTATATCCTGCTGTCTTTTAAAACATTCCATCTCAGTCTGGCTATAGACCTCGAAACACATAGGTCCAGCCAGAATGATTAAATATCCTGTTCGCAAAAGCAATCCGCAACGCAACACACATAACCTCTGCAGATTTCATTGCGTAATTTTTCAACTCCATTGAAGTCAATGGAGAAATTACGCCACAAGTAGGCATCAAGTCCGCAACAGCCAGTGTATGCTGCGGACACCAAATTCCTCACCGCAGCCTATGGTCCGCAGCGGAGTTGTCAGCAACGTCTGCACGAAGATAACTAAAAAGGTGTGGAAACCAATGGACAGACTGTCCGCAGCGGAATTCCACAGCAATTCCGCCACGTGTGAACGTGCCCTTATAGATGTGGCTTTTATACAATATCTTGGCCTGATCACAAGAAGTGAACCAGCCCTTTCATGTGGTGCAAGGAAGAGTTAACATTTCATATATTTTGGAGCCGAAAAGCATATTGAACTACAGCAGCTGACATCTTCCTCTCCAGGCTTGTGTAGTACATGTTCATTATAGTACAATTTACTCCACAACATCCTTCATCCAACTAACTAGATTAGCATGCTCCATGCAGCACATTTGGAGGTTTGTGCCGGCTATCTAATTTTACATGACTCACCTACCTCCCTCAAGTGCCTTCCTATACAATCTTTTTATGACTCCAACTGTGTACACAGCTGTGGTGTGTTGGTGATTCTTGAAATAGATCCTGCATTTTCTTGTAAATGCATTTGTAGCTGTGAATACAGAAATGTATTGGCCTATGTGCTATGCAGTTGATAAGCTGCCGGGTAAGACATGGTAAAACACTTATTCTTGTGCTATGTGATAGCTATAATCAGATTCAGTCTCAGTGACTGAGCCATTAAAAGCTGTGCAATCAGAGAAAACAGATGCTAAGTGGTGAGTGGCGTTCATGTGCTTTGGCAGCACGACTCAGTTCTTTAAAACTCAATTTAATACGGAGTGTCAGAGAAATTACAGTATATATTGTAATGGATTCTTCTCAGAACCCAAACATTCAAAATACGGTTGTTAGAGTGGGATTTATTGCAAATAACAGTAATAGAAATATGAGACCTCATGTAAATACTATTTAAGTGCGCCTTCAGAAATGATAAGACATCGGGCTATCATGCATTACACGATCACAGTCACTTTTAAGTAAAATGGGGGAGATACAGGATTTGTTAACGTAGAAAAGAGGATAAACAATATTACTTTAACCCCTTAAAGGAACAGTGTCATCACAAATTATTTTTTTATATGTTAAAGATGTTAGTGCTTTATTAAAAACGTTTATATTCATTTGTGTGTTTGTGTTTTACTTTTTCTTATTTTTACACTTTTTCTTCCCTATGGGGGCTGCCATTTTATGTTCCATTTCTGTCTGTGTCGATTAACGACACATACAGACATGGAATACGGCAGCCACAGTCCCATAGGGACTGCGAACGGCTCCCGTCCCATTGACTTCAGTGTACGGCGTCTGTGTGGGAACTGCGCATGCGCCGCTCCCACACAGTCCAATTCGAAATTGGCGCCGTCCGGCGCCATTTTCCTGTGGACCGGAAGTCGCGGCCGGACAGTAATATTACTACTTCCGGTCGCGGCTTCCGGATTTGTGCACTTGGACCAGCGGCAGCAAACGGAGCGGATGGGCCGGAGGGAGCCGCGGCGGCAGGAGCAGGTAAGAGATTTCAATGTATGTTCGTGTTTGTGTGTGTTTACTACTGTATGTAAACCTACTACACTGTGTGTTAGCTCAAAAAATGGCGACACACAGTGTAGGAGGTTACACCGTTCAAACCCCTCGTTTATCCCGGCACTAGCCAGGATAAAGGAGGGGGGGATGCTGAGAGCTCACTAGAGCGAGGGCTTTTAACCCAATGTTGCAATGCTGCAATTTTGGGAATAGCTCCATCTAGTGACCAAAAATGGGTAGTATTATAAATTAGAATTAATTTATAATATTTCCTGACTCGTGAAAAAAATAAAAAAAATTTGAAAAATGTTTAATCACCCACACACTAAATGTTTAATTTTTGAAAAAAAAACATGTTTTTCTGGCAACACATTCCCTTTAAAGGAAATGTGTCGCTAGAATTTTTTTTTTTTTTTTTAGTTAAACAATTATTATTTAAGTGATTACACGTTGTTTTAATTTTTTTAATTTTTACACATGTCAGGAAATATTATAAATTAGATTCTAATTTATAACATTTCCATGTGCTGGGCACTAGAGGGAGCAGTTCCCAAAATTGCAGCATGGTCAATGTGGTAAAGCAACCACATTGCTTTATGCTGCAAATTTGGGGTAGACACACTCTCTCTAGTGTCCTCACACAATCCTCCCTCCCTTAGGGTGGATTTACACGAACGCAATATACATCCGTGCCACCCGCGTGTTTTTCACGCGTGTCGCACGGACCTATGCAAGTCTATGGGGCAGAGCAGACTGTCAGTGATTTTTGCGCAGCGCGAATCAGCTGCGTAAAACTCACGACAGGTCCTATATTTCCACGATTTTCGCGCATCACGCACCCATTGAAGTCAATGGGTGCATGAAAATCACGTGCACCACACGGAAGCACTTCCGTGAGACGCGCGTTATTCGCGCAACAGCAGTAAAAAGTATGTTTGGAAACAGAAAAGCACCACGTGCTTTTCTGTTTACAAACATCCAAACAGAGTGTCATAATGATGGCGGGTGCACGAAAATCACGCAGCCGCACATGCTATGTGATGACACACGGAGCTGTTAAGTGCCTTTTGCGCATGCAAAACGCAGCGTTTTTTGCGTGTGCAAAAACGCACACGCTTGTGTAAATCCCCCCTTGTTCTGGCTAGTGCCAGGAGAAGGAGGGGTTTGAAACTGTGGGCCGGCATTTTCTGAACGACTGCACAGTGTAGGAGGATTAGATACAGTGCTCAGCAGACAGTATAACAATAACAAACACGAGCATAATACACACATCACATACACGAACATAAATTACCTGCTCCTGCCGCCACTGCCGCCTCCGCTCCTATACCTTGCACCTTCGCTTCCTTGAACATATGGCCGGAAGCCGCGGCCGGAAGTCATCATCTTACTGTCCGGCAGCGGCTTCCGATCCACATGAAAATGGCGCCGGATTTCACTCTGCAAACGAGCTTCGTTTTGGTCTGTGTGGGAGCGGCGCATGCGCCGTTCCCACACAGACGGCATACGCTGCAGAGAATGGAACGACTCCCGTTCGCATTCTCTATGGGGTTGTATGTGCCGTATGCCATCTCTGTATGTAAAAGTAAAAGTAAGAAAAAAGTAAAAAGTAGAACACAAGAACACAAATAAATAAAATTTATTTTAATATCATACTAAAAGCAATATTATATAAAAAAATTAAAATTCATGACACCTTCCCTTTAATGACCAGGCCTGAAAAGGCCATCTTTTTCGTTTTTGCCTCTCTGCCTTTCAGCTGCCATAACTTTAAAATTTTTGTTATTGACGTGTCTATGAAGCCCTTTTTTATGCGGGCAGAATTTTATTTTTTTTCTCGCAGTTTGGAGGGTGTAAATAAGTTATTGTGTCATTTATGTAATTTATTTTTAATAAATGAATATAGAAAAAAGTTATTTTTGGCAAAGTTTTGGTTGTTTATCTTTAATAACAAGCATTTTTCACACTAAATAACCTGTTAATTAATTCTTCAGGTTATCACGGTCGTGTAGATACCTAACATATGTAGGTTTTTAGTTTTTATGTAATGTATGAGCAATAAAATATATTTTATACTAAATAATGACTTTTTTGTGGACATTTCTTTATTCTTTTTTTGTTACATTTTTTTTAATCTCATGAAGGAATAACTTTTTAACAACTTATTTTATTTGATAGTGGTATCAACAGCAGTGTATGTGAAAATTTGTCCTGGTATCTCTCTCAAAATTTGAGCATTGATCGTATTCACTGCATAGTTCCTGGGAGCCAAAATTGCTTGTTCGCAAAGCTCTGAGCAATGCCATGAAATACATTGTTCTTTATGTCAGCAAGTAATGGAACAACGTTGCAGAATTTCACAGGAAAAGACACATTTCCACTGCCATCATTGACTTGCCAGCTTCCAAGCTGTAGCAGCAGCTGCGAAAATTGCCGTGCAGTATCCTCGCCAGAAGTCAGTGCACGCATTTTTGTACTGAGTGTAAGCCTCTTAACAAAATGCCAAAGTGGTGAAACTTTCAGGCAAGCATTCAGCCCATCAGTGATGATCGGCAACATCTACCTAAAATCTCCAGCCAGTAAGATCAATACTCCTCCCATCAATCTCCGATCTTGTCTGAAGTCTTGAAGTGTTTTGTTGACCGCTTTTAAGCCATGATTGTGTGCCATGGTGCATTCTACCCAGACAATAAATTTGCACCGTCTGAGAATATCGCCTATGGCTAATTCTGCATTCAAATAGAAAACAAGTGCTTCCTCCCTTGTTGGATCAAGTGGCAACTTGAAAGTCGAGTGGGCAGTTCTGCCACCATTCAGTAGAGTCGCAGCTATGCCAGATGAAGCAGTTGCAAGAGCACTTTCACTGGCACTTCGCATCTTGGAAAGAAGCAGATTAATCAGAAACATTTCTCCTGTTCCTCTAGGAGCATCTAGGAAGTAGATGCCTCCGGCGTTGCTTTGAATATCTTGAAGAAGTGTTTCATAAACTTTCTTATGTTCTGGCACATTGTCAAGCTTCGGCTCATTTGCAGAAACATATTGTCTCAGTTGGTTGAGAATGAGATCATAAGTTGTTTCTCTGATAAAGTCATGGCTCACTTGCTGATGACCATGTAATTGTGGTGATTGCAAATCAAGCTTTGACAAACGTAAACTGGTCATTTGCAGGACTTTGTCTTCAATAATAATAAGTGCCTGATTCTCCATTTGAGGAGTCAACTGCGGCGAGTTATCATTTGCTTGCTGCTTGGCAAGGTACAGGACATCTACAGCCATTTCTTGTTGTATCGTTCCCAGAGCTCTTGAGGTTTGGAAGGGTGGCAGCATGTGAGAAAGATCGCAAAGAGCTCTCTGATTTTGACAGGTGATCTGCTTATCACTGCCTCCTGTAGGCAATCATGCCATGGTTGGTCATTCTCGAGCAAGCCAAATTTCAAACATGGTTCTTTGTATGGGTGACAAAGAGTTCAGTTGACCGTCATGAGTGCTTCAAAGGATGTTGGACCTCGAACAACATGTAGCAGCATTATAAGACAAAAGCACTCAAAGTTAGGATGAAAAGTGTAGACTCTGCCGAGCACATTAGTAGCAATAGCATCCTGGCCTGGAATGCTTGTGCCTTGTTTGTGAGATTGCCATGTCTTTGCAGTAGTCCTTGTGTAATAAGTCGGAACCTCGACATAATGCAGCATACTTGCGAATTCGTCTCTCCAACACAGTTCAAAAAATGCTGTCAGAATTGTTCTAGGCGGATTCTAAGCTCTTTGTGCTGCACTGTCAGCAGTAAAATCTACTCTGGCCATTTTCTAAGTGAACAAAGAGATCCTGAACCATTGGATGTTGCTTGTGAATGGGGAATCTGAGAATTCGCCAGACAACTTCGTTGCTACTTATGTAGCGGCCATGTTTATACTTTAGCTGCAACAGTCTCATCATTTGTAATTGCAAAAATTGACTGATCAAAACCCTTGTAAATGTATTTGCAGATGTACTTGATCGCAGAGACTGAACTGCAGGACTTTACATTGATGTGGGCATTAAATACCTTGCACAGAAGTGGCGAATATGGGACGATGAATCTGTTGTCAATGTCAAAATCGGCCATGCACACAACCTGCTGACTATTCTTGACAGTGAGCACTTTGACCCTTTAGACAAACGAGAAACCACCTTCTCCAGGCTTCCTAAGCCAATACAATGGGTAGCCATCACCATCGGTCTGCGTTTCAGCTAACAGCTGCCTTGGGTATCTCTTTTGGCATTTGCCCTGGTCAATGCAGCCTGGATTCGGGTAACCTGGTCCACAGGGGCCATGAATCATATGCTTGGTGATCGCCTGAAAGAGTGCAGGTTCTACTCCTTTGTTGGGTATTTCAGCACTAATGATTGAATTAATCTGGTTTGCCAAATCTTTTTCTTGAGCCACAATAAGATGTGCGAGTGTGGCAATCCTCGCTTCTGCCATTCTATTGTGTAATACCAACACTGGGGTTCTCCAAAAACACAACTTGGTGAGAAAGTCCATTAGCTTGGTTACTTTTAGCTTAAAGACTCGTGCAACCAAGTCATGTTACACAATGTTTCCATGGCTGTGGAATTGCATGATCTTAATTTCCGACCAAACTGGATTGCACGGGAATGTAATGAAGAGGTCTGGCAGACCATTTTTTGTGGACATATGTCATGCAATCTTGGGCATACTCATGCATGTGCATAAAGGAAGCAGACAGGATGACCTGTTGACCAACAATGTCAGGTCTCCTGTCAGCACAAACTGCATCCAGCAGGTTGATATATTCCGTTGCATGGGGTTGTGCCTGATGTGTTGCAATATGATAGTCTTTCGGATTCAACCTTGGCATAAATGTCGACTAAAACTTAGTGAGTCAAGTCACCAAAGGCCAGTAGACAATTTGCTATGCCAGGATCATTTCTGCAAACCATTATCATGGAGGCATAGAAGTCCCTGCACAATACCGTCTTATCTGGTGATGGTACCCCATTTATTATCTGATGAATGTAAAAGTGATAGCCATCCTGGCCATTCCAGAAAACCAATGGATACTGCAGGGCGTCATAGGACCTGTGAAATTTGTTTATCTTTTTCAGCACATTGTCTCTCTTGTGCAGGACAATGTCCCACCGATCAGAATTGTCCCTAACCATGATTATGGCAACTTCCTTGATGGTTGGTGCATTGAATGTTCCTGGATGTTGGCTTTGCGGTGCTTTGTCAGCTTGAATGACAAAATTTGTACGCAGGCGATGGCATTCTTTTAATGGCAGCCTTGAACAAGTGAAGCTAAGAATGAAGGACCTGCGAGCTTTGGCTGATACAGCTCGTCTGATTTGATATGAAGGTGGACGGTCTTTGATGTGGAAACCAGTGGTACCAGTATAGGTACAGTCCGTTCACGATGAGTAACACATAGAGTAAAGAAAAATGGCTGAGTTCTTATTGAAACTAAAATAAAAATGGCTGGGTTGTTATAAAAACCTGGTCTAAAACTGTGTGTATGTGAGTGAGGCTAAGAATGAAGGACCTGTGAGCTCCTATTGGCTAATACAGGCCATCTGATGTGATATGGAGAAAGGTCCTTGATGTGGAAGCCAGTGGTGCCTTATTTGCTATTGTGATATGTTGAGAATGGTAGGTCCTAGAGAGCTGAAACCTAAAACCTTCGGAAATGCGTGATTTACTTATGTGGCAAATTTAGTGCAGATTGGTCCAATCGTTTGGCCATGCATAAAGAACATACAACAGACAACAGAAATTCATTTTTATATATATAGAGAGATTAGCATACTCCTGTATGCTAATACATTACACTATGTCACTATGACACAAACTGCTGTTAGGGCAACATAGTGTTCCCTAACAGCAGACTTACAGAGCAGACAGCTATGGGGTACTTTCTAGGTCCCCAGGGCTGACTGCAGGGGGATCCCGGTGTTCATGGTGTTCATGGTGTTCACGGTGACACGATCAAAGAGGGGAGTCTGCAGAGATCAAAGGGTTAAACAGCTTGGATCAGACTTTCCTCTGAACCCAGATGTTCAGCAGGTTGATCTAAGCACTGGAGCTGTTAGTAACAGTGACTCAACAAGAGACTATGTACAGTACTTGCCAGGGGCGTAACTAGGAAAGACTGGGCCCCATAGCAAACTTTTGACTGGGGCCCCCCCTCTGCTGGGTATCACACAACCCCCCCCCTTGTAGATAGTGCCTCCCTATAGATTCCACCACACGGCGCCCCCCTATAGATAGCACCATACACAGCCCCCTGTAGATGACGCCATACAGCCCCCTGTAGATAACGCCATACAGACCCCCTCTGTAGATAACACCATACAGAACCCCTCTGTAGATAACGCCATATAGCCCCCCCCCCCCCAAAAAAACCGGCCTATAGTTTGTCCTACAAAAGACATGCATCCCCTATCCACAGGATAGGGGATACATGTGTGATCGCTGGCAGCGATAAGGAGAACGGGGGACCGAAAGTCCCCCGAAGTTCTCCATCACAAACCTCGGACTACCGGCATCTGCGCAGTTCAATAAAAATGAAAGGAACGCTGGTCACGCATGCGCACAAGCGCGACCGGCGCTCCATACATTTCTACGGAGCTGCCGACACAGACCCCGGAAGTCCGAGGTTTGTCATGGAGAACTTAGGGGGGACTTTCGGTCCCCCGTTCTCCTCATCCCAGCGATCCCACATGTATCCCCTATCCTGTGGATAGGGGATGCATGGCTTTTGTAGGAACAACCCCTTCAGTGGCGTCGCGCTGTAGCAGCCATAGCGGCTGCTAGCAGAGCCTGCTGCCATCGGAGGGGGCCGTGCCGGCGGGTGCCACGGGCCCCCTCATGCTGCAGGCCCTGTAGAAGTCGCTATGGCTGCTATAGCGGTAGTTACGCCACTGCGTATAGGTTTGTACGGCATAAAACTACAGCTCCCAGCATGGCCGGAACAATGGTAAGGATATGCTGGGAGATGCGGTTTCACAAAAAAAATCCTATCACCATCATCTCGCTGCAGATCGTACAGTGACTACATTACTGATTAGAGGCAGAATAAACATTTACATTAAGTGACTCACCGGTGACATCTCAGATTCTAGTTCTTTTCTTCTCCCTCCGGTTCAGACATCTATGATGGATTTCTCCCGGCCATGACCCATTTCTGCAGTTTTCCGTTTAGATGTCTTCAGCTTCTCATTTCTGCACCTATAAACAAAGTTAAAATTCTCAACACATTAAATATAACTGTCACACACACACACACACACACCATGCCCCCTGTAGATAGTGACCTACATAGAAGCCCCTGTAGATAGTGCCCACATATGGACTCCAGAGCTGCAAGGCAATAGTGCTAACCACTGAGCCACCGTGCTGCCCTACATATAGCTTCCCCTATAGTTAGTGCTCCACGTATAGCCCACCTCTGTAGATAGTGTCTCACATATAGCTCCCTCTGTATATAGTGTCCCACATATAGCCCACCCCTTTAGACTGTGCACTACATATAGCCACCCTGTTGCTAGTGCCCCACAGGTAACCCACCCCTGTATATAGTGTCCCACACATAGCCCACCCCTATAGAAAGCACCCTAAAAATATAGCTCCCCTATAGATAGTGCTCTACATATAGCCCACCCCTGTATATAGTGCCCCACATATAGACACCCCCTGTATATAGTGGCCCACATATAGACCCCCCTGTATATAATGGCCCACATATAGAGCCCCCTGTATATAATGGCCCACATATAGAGCCCCCTGTATATAGTGGCCCACACCCCCACATATAGACCCCCCTGTATATAATGGCCCACATATAGAGCCCCCTGTATATAATGGCCCACATATAGAGCCCCCTGTATATAGTGGCCCACACCCCCACATATAGACCCCCCTGTATATAATGGCCCACATATAGAGCCCCCTGTATATAATGGCCCACACCCCCACATATAGACCCCCCTGTAGCTACTGGCCCACATATAGACCCCCCTGTAGCTACTGCCCCACATATAGACCCCCTATATATAATAGCCCACATAAAGATGACCCCCCCACTATAGATAATGCCTTTCACATTTTTATGAGGGGAAAAAAAAAATTTGACATACTCACATGATCCCGTTCCCACGCTGTTCACTGGCGATGCAGACATGTTCTCTTCTGAGCATGTCTGCAGGAGCTGAACGAGCATCCTCCAATGACGTTGATTGGCGGGGCAGAATGACTTGCCCCGCCAATCAGCACCTTCCAAGCATGGAAGCGGCGCGATGATGTCATCGCGCCGCTAGCCAATCAGTGTCATTGTAAGGCACTGGATGGTCAGGCACGGAACATGCCCGGCCATTCAGTGCTAATACATGTATTTGGCTGCCGCTAGCACTGGGGCCCCCTCCGGTGCTAGCGACACCTACAGGCATGAGAGGGCCTGTGTAAGGCTCGGCGTCGCGGGCCCCACAGTAGCGGCGCTACCGCTGTAGCAGCCATAACGGCTGCTAGCGGCGCCACCGGGCATTTGGGTGTGCGTGTCGGCTGGCGGCACGGGCCCCCTCAAGCCCCGGGCCCCGTAGCAGCCGCTACTGCTGCTACCGCGGTAGTTACGCCACTGGTACTTGCCATTTTAAGGTTTGATTATTGATCATTATGTGGCGATTTTAGGATTTTTGTGTCTATTATCTGAAGAGACTAGCCACCCTTACTCACATTGATAGCCTGTACTCTGTCTAGATATTCACTTTATTAGCAATAATAGAATCTTCATGTCCTTCCTTATGGAATCGGAAATATTTGTACCTTCCTCATTGTGAAAGGGATTGGTGTGATAATAGGGTTCACTGGCTAGTGTCGCCCACTACTACTACCTCCTTTATCTTATGGTCACTAGGGTTATGCCTAGTTTCCCCTACCTTTCTCTTGTATTAACGCCAATCTAATCGCTTTGCTGTTAAGTAAGTGTATAGTAAATAAAGGTAATATTTATTAATAAAAACAGTTATCACACTTATAAAATACACCAAACACGGTAAATAATCACAGTATAGTATCAGTGTATAAAAAATACACATAATAACTTAATATGTATTGAATACACTGACACTACACGTGGCACAGTATTATTAACTATACTATAGCACCCACCCACTTACCTAAACATACATATACAATGCAATGCAATATACTCACTCACTATCTATGAGACCCTCCCCCACCTGGTTCTAACTATCCCTGTAACTACACAATAAGGGGCTGTAGGAAAAGAGAATGGACAAAGGGTGTTGTAGCTGAAAGGGTTGCTATCCAGGGCCTGTAGAGTGAGTTCAGCAGGCCTGCAAGATGGGTTAAATACCAGTGGAAACCTGTAGACAAGGGAAGGAAAATGTTTACATGGGGAAGTAGGGGTTAGATGTGGTAGAAGGATTGGAGGGGGAGAAGGGTAGGAGAGGGAGAGAGAGAGGGGGATGATACTTAGTGGTGCATGGGGTCCTTTGGTTGGAAGCAGGGAGAAAGAGGTCCTTGTGAGATGGGCACAGGAAGTAAGAGAGGGATCAGCATGCCTGTTGCCCCTCTTCTACCTTGCCTGTGCACGTCTGTAGGACATCACATTCTCATGCATGTGCAAGGGGGAGAGGCCATGGGACTGTTTATGGCTTCCCCCATGGAGTGTAAAAGGCAATGGAAACAAAAGAAAAAAATATTTTGCTCCCCCCAGAATCTCATTACCTTTCGAGGGGGGGAGGGCAGGCAGTGGGAATGCATTGGATGTGTCCACTGTCTTTTCCCCCCTCCCCCGGAGTGTAGAGATACACAGCTATCTCTGGAGAAATATCTGCACTCAAATGTACATAGATATAAATATATAAAACACTTCCCTTTAGGCTGGGTTCACACGACCTATTTTCAGACGTATACGAGGCGTTTTTTGCCTCGTTTTACGTCTGAAAATACGTCTCAAATACGTTGTCAAACATCTGCCCATTACTTTCTATGGGTATAACGCTGTATTGTTCCCACGACGCGTAATTCTACGCGTCGTACGGCAATTACGACGCGTAAAATTACGCCTCGTAAAAAGAAGTGCAGGACACTTCTTTGGACGTTTTTGGAGCTGTTTTCTCATAGATTCCAATGAAAACAGCTCAAAAAACGGACGTAAAAAAACGCCGCAAAAACGCTGCGAAAAATGCAGCGAAAAACGCGAGTTGCTCAAAAAACGTCTGAAAAGCAGGGGCTGTTTTCCCTTGAAAACAGCTCTGGATTTTCAGACGTTTTTGGTCACTACGTGTGCACATACCCTTACACTCCTATTTCATTTACACAACTGCCACTGAATTATATGAGCACAAGCCCTTGTAGCCCTGTCCAGTCATATCTCCCAGATTTGAAGAGGCCAATGAAAGATAAACCTGTGACTTGACTTTCCATTTGTGCTGAAGCATTGTCCCAAATGTGATCAAATGTGATCATCTTTACACAAGTTATTAATTGTATTCCTTGAAAAGTAATGTATTATCAGAAAGTGACCTATTACTTAAATCAGGTTGCTATTTTTGAGGTAGTGATTTTTTTCAATGTTATTATCTATATTGAAAAATAATCCTGAAATATTGCAGTTTTTACACTTGCCACTGAGCCCCATAATCTGCTGACACCAGTGGCATTCCTCCAAACTGCCCCGCCTCCTGTCCCACCTCATTAATACTACCCAGCACCCGCCCCATGTCCTCTGCTGCCACCTGCCAGGCTGTCTTTTTCTCTCTCTCTCTCTCTCTCTCTCTCTCTCTCTCGTCAGAGTATTGGCAAATATCGAGTGTGGGCAGCTTTGCACGCACTGATTAACGGCATTGACGCAGATGGTTTGACGCTGGGCAGGTGTGTGACCCGTCATGCGCCATTGGACATCGTTGTTTTAGGTTCAGTATTTAAACCCTGTATGGGACTAGCATATTCACCTCCCGATGAAGGTGTCTCCTTAGGTGCATAAACCTCCGTCTGCCATCATGTCTACCACAGGTGATTGAATTTATTACTTTTTTGTACTTTTTTGCTACAATAAGTCTGTGGTTTCCCTAGTGGAATCTGATTCTAGGTACTTGATCCCTGATTGATAACAATTGATATACAGTATGTATATATAACTATCAGGTGTGGAAGGGGGCCATGTCATTATTCTCTCATCTTTAAGGCCTTTACTGGCTAGCCATGCAGTGGAGTACTTTGATGCTTGCGATAGTGCATTATACTGCATAAAAATCATGGTTTTCTTATAAGATGCAGACTTTTTCCTTTTCCACTGCTTGATGAAAGTGTCTTTTAAAAACTGGCACTAGGTTTGGGAGTTGATTTTTAGTCCATCTTCAACACAAAAAGGTCCAACTAGCTCATTTTTAATAATACTAGCCCATAGCAGTACCCCACATCCAACTTGCTGGTGTCTGAGTCGAAGTGGAGCTCTCTGCCCGTTACTGATCCATCTGGTCCGCCAAGAGACACTCTCATCTCATCAGTCAAGAAAACCTTGGAAAAATCTGTTTTCAGATATTTCTTGGCCCAGTCTTGACGTTTCAACTTATGTGTCTTGTTCAGTGGTGCTCGGGTTTCAGGCTTCCTTACCTTGGCCATGTCTCTGAGCACTGAACACCTTGTACTTCTGAGCACTCCAGGGAGGTTGCAGTTCTGGAATATGACATCACTGGAGGATAATGGGTTCCTGGTCGCTTCACGTTTGATTCTTCTCAAATCTTTGGCAGTTAATATGCAGGGGTTTTTCTCAACACATTTCTTGCGACCATGTTGACTATTTGCAACAAAACGTTTGATGGTTCTGTGATCAGGCCCCAATATCTTAGCAATTTCAAGAGTGCTGCATCTCTCTGAAAAACTTTTGAAAATTTTTGACCTTCACCTGATATTGGGTCTTGATCTCCTCAGGGCACACCCTCCATCGTTACACAAATACACATCACCTGATATGCTTCCATCCAATAAGCAGTCAAGTTTATACAGCTTGGAGTTAGAAAATATGCATGAAAATGATGACATGGTCAAAATACTCAATTAATTGTGCACACAGTGTAATATAGAACAAAGTTAGGAGCCTACAAGCCAAGCGGTGGGTGTACCTCCCGTACACCCACCGCTTGGCTTGTAGGCTCCTAACTTTGGCTCCTAACTTGGCTCAGGACTACACAATGAGTGAGTATTAAGTTAGTCAATGTGTTGTTGATGTTTTTTTATTATTGTTATTATTATTTCTTGGGCTCTTTCAGTAAGTGTGTGGGTGGAGGGGGTTAAGGGGGCCTGCAAAGAATTGAACTGGCAGAGGGAAGAATGTTTAAAAATAAAGAGGTCAATAATTAAAGGGTTTGCTTAAAAAAATGTGCTAAGAGCAAAAAAGTGGAAAGAAAATACTCAAATGTTTAATCCCCACCACTCCTGCGCCGCCGCTCTGGTGTTATCTGGCGGTCTTTGTTGACTTTCCTGCAACGATAATGGTTTGTGCATGTGACCGCTGCAGCCAATCACTGGCCTCAGCTGTGATGCTGCACAGGACCTCTGAGGCCAGTTACAGAGCATGCCCACAACACTCTACCATAGAAGCCAATGAGTCATCTCCAGACTACTGTTTTGATATGTCCATGGTGCTACTGTAAAGCAGATCACTGAAATGCTGTTCACAGAGCTGAGGTAGTAGTATGGTTCATATTGAGGAGCTCAGTGACTTTAAACATGGCACTGTCATGGGATGCCACCTTAAACACAAGTCAGTTTATGAATTTTTTTTATCTGATATCATCAACTTTAAGTGCTATTATTGTGAAGTAGAATGTTTGGAACAGCTCAGCCACTAAGTAGTGGACACGTGACCATCACATCTATATGAGCTTGTTGGACATCCCATTGCAAAACCATCTGGGTTACAATGGAGTTAGGCCCCCTTTGCATCTATAACAGCCTCCCTCCACTCTCCTGTGAAGGCTTTCTGCAAGATTTTGAAGTGTGTCTGTGGGAATTTCTGCCCAGTCAAAGTAAAGATCATTTGTGATTTCAGGCAGTGATGCTGGACGAAAAGGTATTTCTTACAATCTGAGTTCTAATCCATCACCACCAAACTTAAAGAGGCTCTGTCGCCACATTATAAGTGGCCTATCTCCTACATAAGGAGATGGGCGCTATAATGTAGGTGACAGCAGTGCTTTTTATTTAGAAAAACAATCTATTTTCACCACTTTATGAGCAATTTTAGCTTTATGCTAATGAGTTTCTTAATGTCCAAGTGGGCGTGTTTTTACTTTATACCAAGTGGGCGTTGTGGATGACGCTGACCAATCAGTGACCAATCAGTGTCATACACTTCTCTCCGTTCATTTACACTGCAGATAGCGATATAGCTATATCGGTATGTGCAGCCACATAAACACACTATAACACTACTGCAGTGTCCTGACTTTGAATGTACATTACCTCCAGCCAGGACGTGATGTGTATTCAGAATCCTGTCACTTCTGTATCGTCTCTGTGATATTTACAGCAAGGCAAGCGTAATCTCGTGAGATTACGATGTAACTTGTCATTTCAAACGAGATTACGTTTGCCTTGCTGTAATCTCACAGAAAAGATTCAGAAGTGTCAGGATTCTGAATACACATCACGTCCTGGCTGGAGGTAATGTGTATTCATTGTCAGGACACTGCAGTAATGTTATAGTGTGTTTATGTGGCTGCAAATAACTATATCGCTACTGCTGTATAAATGAACGGAGATAAGTGTATTATGCTGATTGGTCACTGATTGGTCAGCGTCATAAACTCCTCTGTACAACGCCCATTTGGTCTAAAGTAAAAACATGCCCACTTGGGCATTAAGAAACTCATTAGCATAAAGCTAAAAATCACTCATAAAGTGGTAAAAATAGATTGTTTTTCTAAATAAAAAGCATTACTGTCACCTACATTACAGCGCCGATCTCCTTATATAGGAGGGAGGGCACTTATAATGTGGTGACAGAGCCTCTTTAACTGTTAGCCATATTCATCAACATTAAGCAGTCAGGACCGGGCTATTTTGAACCTTCAGGACCAGACACCGTTTAGCCATTTTTAGCACGTGTTAGTTAAATGGCTATAACTTTTTTATTTGTTGGGCTAATGTGATTTTTGCGATGTTTTTTTCCGTAGACCATGTAGGTTTCTTTTTTATCGTTTTTATACACATCCTTTTTGCTATTTTAGAATTTTTATTCTTAAAGTTTGAAAATAATAGTAAAAAAATAAGCTTTTTTACGTTTCAGCTATTTTGTGAATGTGTTAACCAATACAGAGTTACAGATTCACATTAAACTCTGGGTTTGACTTGAGTGGATAAATCTCATAGTCATATCTAATAGCGGTGTAATGGGAGGTGATATATAATTACAGGTTCCACTGCACGCGGCAAGTGTTTAGTGTTTAAACACCATTGACCACCAACAACATGTCCTGAGAAAATTACAATCATTTGTTGCCAACGATGCAATTAATGCCACTGAGAGGAACAAGTCTAGAAGGTAGAAGGCAGTTATACATGCAAATCGGCTGCCAAATAACAGGCAATAGCAATTGATTGCAATAAATCCAGGAATTATTAATATTGATTATACAATACATATTCTAATTGGTCAGACACATAGAGGATCATAAAAATAAAATAATTCCATCTGTATTTTCTCTAATCCAGACCTACTGTAGGAATGTACCAGCAACCCATTTTATTAACAGTTTACAGAGCAATTTTTGTGGTTCTCAGCATATTATGCAAAATATATTAAATCTCTTAACAATTCAAAAACAGCTCATAAAATATTAATCTAGTGACATTTCTATGAGAAATGGAGCTATTTATAAATATGCAACGATACATTTCTGTGTGTGATTCCTAGCTAGACATAGAGTACAAGACTTGCCTGTGAGATTTATTTTTCCCTTTTTTGCATCCCTAAATTATATTGTTCAGAACCCTTTATGTCTTTTAGTCTAAAATTGTAAAATATGTTATTATTATTGAAACTAGGAAAGTATCAGTGCAATGATAACTCTGTTTATAAATGGGATCCTATAATTATAGTATACAGTTGACTTTTAACAACCAGGACCGATTAGACATGGTGACAGAAGCATTTCTGAAGCTTCCTTTCCGAATTCAATACATAGAGATCAATGTGTGCAGCTGGTCCGGAGAGTTTCATAGACAGATGTAGCTATGTAAACAAACACAGATGTACCTTCAGCATTGGTCCCCAAGATTCAGGTGTCTAGTCTAATGGGCCTTAGAGTTTTTCTTATTCAAAAATTTTATTGGTTTCAATATAAACAAGTACAAACACGTTGGAGAAGAGGTGTCCCTATAATAAAAAGAACATGACAAATAAGGGCACAGCCAAAACAGGAGGGTAAACATCCCAACCCATGAGAAGCGCAAAATACAACAGCAGTCTGAGTAAGCAAAATAGAAAGGAGCATTACTTTAGAAAAAAAAAGGAAAAAGGAATACAATAATTCTACTTTCTATACATACTAAAATGCAGTGGTAATAATAGGTGAGCGCAATCACAGGAAGCAAATGACCACTCAAAATAGACACAAGAAGGGAAAGAAAAAAATAAAATAAAAAAGCACGGGAAACAAACAAGGGCAAAGGAGAGACAAGGAGAGTTCATGGTGAACCTGGTCTCCAGTTCCGGACCATCCTGGGTAAATAAGAAGAAGCAGCTATGCACCTGGCAGAGACGAGGGTGGAGCAAGCAAACCCCCACACACCTGTAATTAGTCCTTCCTCAGATGAAGTCTCATGGGAAAGGATGGGTATTGGGTCTCAAGGCACTGCAGTACGGTATGTGGAAGAAGAGAGGAACGTAAGCCAAGGAGACCAAGTGTCCTGGTATCGTGTAGAAGCTATCGGGGAATGAGCCAGGAGGTGTTCAATTCACTTTATTAATGCAACCTCCTGGAACCGCTCATCCAACAGTGGAGGGACTGCCGTTTTCCATCTGCGAGGGATAACCGATTTGGCAGCCTGGAGGAGGTGCCTAAGTAGGGTAGTGTTTGTAAATGGGTAGCGGCATAGGGAACATGAATAAGAGGGCCACTTCGGGAGAATTAGGGACCGAGACCCCAGTAACTTCCAATATAATCTTAAGAGCCGCCTCCCAAAAACACTGCAAGGAGGGACAACTCCACCAAATATGAGACATGGATCCCCCTGTCACCCCACAACACGTGTCGGGTACAGACAGGTACCATTTATGCAGGGCAGTGGGTACCCGATATTACCTAGAGACAATTTTGTAGCTAGGTTCCTGAGCTCGTATGGCTATCGAGGCTTTCTGGGAAAGGGAGAAACATTGTCTCCCTTGTGCGTCAGAGAATGTTGTGCTCAATTTAATCTCCCAAGTCTTGCAGAAGGATGGGAGATGAGGTGATCGCCGGGAGAGGAGTAGTTTATAGAGTGTGGAGATGGCGTGTGTAGGGGACTGGGCGGAAACACATAAGCGCTCGAAGTCAGTAAGTGGTTGGTGAAGGTGAGCCTGGCACTTAGTAACACTATAGAAATGTTTTAACTGGGACTATTCAAATATGTGACGTGGTGAGGGCGTAGCAGCTGGGCAGATAGTGGCTGATGGGAGTAGAGAAGAATCGGAGAGGACCTCAGTTATGTACATGGGGTTAGTGGAAAACCTACCCAGGAAGGGGAGATGCGCCTCCCCAGCAGGAAAGGCAGGTTTGTCAGTAATAGGGGTCAATGAACCCAGTGGGTCAATGAGTGAGCCCCCCATCCCAGAGGAATGCAGTGCCAGGAGGGTGTGGAAAACAACAAGGAGGCGGGAGTCGGTCTATTCCCAGGCAGGGTCCACGGCAGTGTAGATAAGGTACGTGTACAGAATTGTTGGGCTAAACGAACCCAGAGTTTAGAATCCTGATTATGGAAAAAGTCAAGGACTCGAGCATGAGTCAACGACAGATAATAAAGACGACAGTCTGGCAGACCAACCCCACTCGCGTACTCAGGTGGGGACGACCCGTTGGCCAAATGAAGGATCCAAAACATTGTTGGATACGTAGCCAATAAGAGGATGGGATAGAGATGGGGACCATCTGCAGGAGGTACATCAATCTGGGGAGGAGTGACATTTTAATTATATTAATACGGCCAAACCAGGAGAATTCTCTTTTATGCCAAGAGGCGAGAGCTTGCGAATTTTGGCCAGTAAGGGGGTGAAGTTGTTAGTAAACAGTTGGGAGAGATCAGAGCTTATATGTACTCCCAAATATGTTATACCCCAATCAGGCCAGGAGAAGGGGAAATTACTTTGGAGGCGTGACTGTGTCGTGGGTGGGAGGGATACATTCAAAGCCTCAGACTTGGAGAAGTTCATCTTAAAATTAGACCATGTTCCAAAACGGTGTAAGAGACATATGCGGGTTCGTGAGATAAACCAATAGGTCATCAGCAAATGCAGAGCACTTATATTCTGTCCCGCCTTTTTCTATATGCTATCATATACTGTGTAGGTTCTGTCTGTGTATAGGTTATTATCTCTGTACACGGGAATTTTTTGCCAGCAATATTGTGCCATATGTCACATTATACACCCCTGGGCTTGTGTGTTACTTATTATCATCTGAGCGTGTTTTAGGTCATTAGTGGACGGTTGATTCTGTCGGTCATGGTCTTGTACATCTGACCCTGCTGTTTATGTCTCCGTATATGTTGTATCATTCCTCTTTTTCCTATTATTGTGTTATTTTGTCATTATATTTAATAAAGATATTTCTTTGTACTTTTCATCTTGAGTACAATATTTCTTTCAGGGATATGTCCCAATTGGTTCGTTTCTAGGTTTAATTGTTATAGGGGACCCCATTACATGCCATTCAGTTGGTGTGAGGTTTTTGGTTAGGTTGTCTCCGCCTATGACAATACCCTTAAATTCCGTGCTGCTCCGAATGAAGGCCATGAGATGCTTCATAACGAGGACAAAAACAATTCACAAAGCCAGAATTTATGTTTCTTGGTCTCCTCACTTCCCAAAAATAATGTAATAAAAAGTGAACAAACACCAATATGGTACTGATAAAAACTACAGCAAAAATGAAGCCCTAACATTGCTCTATTATTGGAAAAAATAAAAAAGTTATTGGTCTCCAGATATGACGCTAAATTTTTCTTTTTTTAACAAATAGTTTTAAAAAATAAATAGTATATTTTTAAAAAAAAAAACTATTTTAATTTGGTATTGCTGTCATAGTATTGACAAACCAAATTAAGTTAAGTTGGGGACATTAAAGACTACAACTTATCCTACAAAAAGCAAGTCCTCATACGGTTATGTCGACGGGAAAATAAAAAATGTATGGCTTTTGGAAGGCAGGGAGGAAAAAACAAAAAATAAAAACTGAAAAATGTCTGCGGCGCCAAGGGCTTAATATTATAAAAATACTAGCATTTTCTACTGAAATGGGACATTATAAAATAAAATCTTAAAGAAACCATATACGCTTAAAACATTCAACTCCATGAAACACATGCTAAGATCTGGAGACCTTGGTTGCACTATACCCATTCCTAGACAACAGCACTTAAAGAGGCTCTGTCAACAGATTTTCAAACCCCTATCTCCTATTGCAGCAGATTGGCGCTGCAATGTAGATAACAGTAACGTTTTTGGTTTTTTTTCAAAAACAAGCATTTTTGGCCAAGTTATGACCATTTTTATATTTATGCAAATGAGCCTTTCTTATGTACAACTGGGCGTGTTTAAAGTTATGTCCAACTGGGCGTGTATTGTGTGTGTACATCTGGGCGTTTTTACTTGTTTTACTAGCTGGGCATTGTGAATAGAAGTGTATGATGCTGACGAATCAGCATCATCCACTTCTCTTCGTTACCACCCAGCTTCTGGCAGTGCACAGACACAGCGTGTCCTCGCGAGATCACGCTGTGACGTCACTCACTTCCTCCTACAGGAACTTCATCGCGTCGGATGAGCGAGCACACGCTGTGTGTCTGTGAACTGGCAGAAGCTGGGTGGTAACGAAGAGAAGTGGATGATGCTGATTCGTCAGCATCATACACTTCTATTCACAACGCCCAGCTAGTAAAACAAGTAAAAACGCTCAGATGTACATACACAATACACGCCCAGTTGGACATAACTTTAAACACGCCCAGTTGTACATAAGAAAGGCTCATTTGCATAAATATAAAAATGGTCATAACTTGGCCAAAAATGCTCGTTTTTGAAAAAAAAAAAACGTTACGGTTATCTACATTGCAGCGCCGATCTGCTGCAATAGGAGATAGGGGTTTGAAAATCTGGTGACAGAGCCTCTTTAATGTCCTATTAATATAATCCCATCTATGAGCTCATATGATTCTCTTAGCCTTTTCCCACTATCTTCTTCCTCTACCGCAATCCCTCCCTACACCCTTAACACAAGTTTAGCACCCATCCCATATTTCCTAACCAATTTTCCTATCTACAGGGGGTGTGTGGCGCTATCTACAGGGGGCTATGTAGTGCTATCTACAGGTTCTGTGTACCACTATCTACAGGGGGGGTGTGTGGCGCTGTCTGCAGGGGACTGTGTGGCACTATCTACAGTCTACAGGGGGCTGAGTGGCACTATCTACAGTCTACAGGGGTCTGTGTGGCACTATCTACAGTCTACAGGGGGCTGTGTGGAACTATATACAGAGGGCAGTGTGGCATTATTTACAAATAGCACTGTGGCATTATCTACAAATGAAATTCAGCAGTTTTTAAAACGGACAGTGAAAAACTGATGCAAAACGGGTCACAATCGGCCGTCAAAAACGGAAATACCGACAGGGAACTGAATCAAAACGGATGCTAAACGGCCGTTATAAATGGACCAAGACGGACGTTTTTAACAGCCAACAACTGGACCCTGTCGTGTGATTTAGAAACAACAACAATCCTGGCGAGATGTTGGTGGGTAGGAGATGCGGGGTGGGATTAGGTAGCTGTAAAGGTGCCAAAAACTGGCTCCTCCCTGAAGTTACGGCTAGTGTTTGGCGCCTTTGCATGTTCACAAGACTGCTTTGAAGATCTGATCTGAGGTGAGTAGACAGCAGCTGTCTTATGGGCTCTCCTTCTCCGCGCCGGCTATCTTTTTGGTGGACCATTGTGGTAAAAACTGATGTTAAAAACTGATGACAACTAACGACAACCGATGACAACTGATGGGTTTGTACTAAAAAATTGTGAAAAGCCTGATGGCAATGGATAAATGTAATCACTTGAGCGATAAAAAAAACTGATGCTGGTGCAACTTATGTATGTGAACGCTCCAGTTTCTGTATTTTCTCCCCCTTTTTGTTCTTCTCTCCACTACACAATTCGCTTCTTTCCAAGTTGTCTAAATTTGATTCTGTTTGCCCCTTCAACAAAAAGAAGTTTTAGAAAACCTACATTCAAACCAATATAAGGACCATGAAATGTTGTTATATACTGCCCTCTACTGACTATAATGACTAAGAAACTGATGCAGCAAAGTGTCCCCGGTGATAAAATTATGAAATATAAAATAAAACAGCAACAATAATCTTATAACAGAGGTGCCAACCTTTTTTACTTTGTCAGACATATTTAACTTTACAAAATGGTTGGCAACCATATTAAGCATTAAAAAAAAGTCAAATGTAAGGGTATTTTCACACGCAGAGTTTTCAGGTTTATTTCAGGGCGTATTTGGGAAAAACGTTTAGTTCAGACGGGGCGTTTTTTGCATCGCTGTTTTAAAAAAACGCCCCGTAAAAAGAAGAAGCATGTCACTTCTTGAGCCGTTTTTGGAGTTGTTTTTCATTGTGTCACTGAAAAAACAGCTCCAAAAATGGCTCCAAAAAACGCCTCAAAAACATTTTCGGCTACAAAAGAGGCTGAAAATCAGAGGGTGTTTTCCCTTGAAAACAGCTCCATCATTTTCAGCCGTTTTTGATTTTGCATGTGAACGTACCCTAAGGGCCATATTTGGTCACAGATGCGGTCTAGGAAATCCAATTAGAAGCGGGATCAGACAATAAGGGTATGTTCACACGGCTTCTTTTCGGCCGTTTTTCGTACCGTAAACGGCCGAAAAATGGCGAAAACTTCGGAAGCAGAACGCCTCCAAACATCTGCCCATTGATTTCAATGGGAAAAACTGCGTTCTGTTCCGATGGGGCGTTTTTTTATGTGGCTGTTTTAAAAAAACGGACGCAAAAAATAAGTGCTTGTCACTTCTTGAGCCATTTTTTGAGCCGTTTTTCATTGACTATATAGCACCATGACGTCACTGTATGCATTTTAAGATTTGTGTAATGTCACTATTTCATATTTCTCTATAACATGACATCGCTGAGTTTATTTACCATGTGCTATGAAATCACTGAATGCATCATCATAAAATGACCGTGTTTATTATCTATGTACTGTCACTGTACTGTACTGTCATCATTGTGTGCATTCAAATATAAATTATTGGAACAAAGCCATGACCAGTGGTATACGCATCATAGAGGCAGACTACGCAGTTGCTCTGTGGCCCATGGTGAGAAGGGGGCCCGACACTTAACTCCTCCTATTTCCCGACATAAAGCAATAGCCTTTTCCTGAAGCCACCCCTAGGGGGAGCTCAGTCATATAGACTCTTAATGCTTCCATTGAGTTCAAAGGTAGCTGTATACATTTTTATGCATTAAACTTCCTCTAGTAGCGGCTGCCAGCAACCCGTTTATTCTTGTACATTTTAAGGTAAGCAGGGGAGCTGCTTACCTGAATGCTGAATGGGTTCTCTAGTGTAAATACATTTAAAAAATTTGGTGTTTAGACTGAGCAGTTAGCAGTAAAGTGGTTGTCCAGTCCCTAAAAATTAATGGCATATCCTCAGGAGAGGCCATCAACAGCTGATCAGTTGGGGTCCGACTCCTAGGACTCCCGCAATCGGCTGTTTTGAAGAGGGTGCAGCTGTAAAATACAGCCGACACCCGCAGCATATGGAGCGCCCTCAGCGCGTGAGCGCACTCCAAACATCACGCCCCACACCTGGACGTAATGGCACGTCCGGGTGCGCGAAGGGGTTGATAAAAGAATTAAAGGTCCCCGGTTTGATCCCAAGTTTCGGCAGGTAGTTCTTTTGCATAATAAAAGCTACCTTTTTATTAAAGTGTTACGATTTCACATTATATTGAGCCCTACTTTTACATTAGTGACTTTTTTTGTACTGGATGAAACCGAGTAGTGAGATAACATTTCTCCTTTAGAATATTATACACTTTTGCAGTATACAACTCTTTATCCATCCAGAAGTGAAAAAGTAGGACAGGCTGTAAAGATCGTGAAAAATATCAAGATTTTACACAATACACCGCGTTTCAAATTATTATGCAAATGTTATTTTTCACTGATTTTCCTAAATAGTCGATGCAAATGACAGTCAGTATAATCTTCAAGCCATCAACCGTTGGAGTATAATGCAAATTTTATTGAACAAATCTCCTAATGATAACAGATTTTTTTTTAGAAGTAAAAAAACTCAAAATGCACTGTTTCAAATTATTATGCACAACAGAGATCAAAACATTTTAAAGATTGTAAAGAGAACTAAAATGGTAATTTGTTGAATTTGCAGCATCAGGAGGTCATATTTACAGAAATCATAAGCTCTTTCAATCAAAAAAAACTTAACAGGCCAAGTTACATGTTAACATAGGACCCCTTCTTTGATATCGCCTTCACAATTCTTGCATCCATTGAATTTGTGAGTATTTGGACAGTTTCTGCTTGAATATCTTTGCAGGATGTCAGAATAGCCTCCCAGAGCTTCTGTTTTGATGTGAACTGCCTCCCACCCTCATAGATATTTTGCTTGAGGATGCTCCAAAGGTTCTCAATAGGGTTGTGGTCAGGGGAACATGGGGGCCACACCATGAGTTTCTCTCCTTTTATGCCCATAGCAGCCAATGACACAGAGGTATTCTTTTCAGCATGAGATGGTGCATTGTCATGCATGAAGATAATTTTGCTACGGAAGGCACGGTTCTTCTTTTTGTACCATGGAAGAAAGTGGTCAGTCATAAACTCTACGTACTTTGCAGAGGTCATTTTCACACCGTCAGGGACCCTAAAGGGGCCTACCAACTCTCTCCCCATGATTCCAGCCCAAAACATGACTACGCCACCTCCTTGCTGACGTCGCAGCCTTGTTGGGACATGGTGGCCATTCACCAACCATCCACTACTCCATCCATCTGGACCATCCAGGGTTGCATGGCACTCATCAGTAAACAACACGGTTGAAAATTAGTCTTCATGTATTTCTGAACCCACTGCAACCGTTTCTGCTTGTGAGCATTGTTTAGGGGTGGCCGAATAATAGCTTTATGCACACTTGCAAACCTCTGGAGGATCCTACACCTTGAGGTTTGCGGGACTCCAGGGGCACCAGCGGCTTCAAATACCTGTTTGCTGCTTTGCAATGGCATTTTAGCAGCTGCTCTCCTAATCCTATTAATTTGTCTGGCAGAAACCTTCCTTATTATGCCTTTATCTGAACGAACCTGCCTGTGCTCTGAATCAGCCACAAATCTTTTCACAGTACGATGATCACGC
>NC_134690.1:369134351-369231851 GCF_050947455.1 Rhinoderma darwinii | reverse complement strand
CCATAGAAATTGGATTTTTTACCTAAACCCCACCATAGAAATTAGATTAAAAAATCCATAAGGACTATCAGCATTGGGTGTCTTTCCCTGTTCAATGAATTAATTGGGCCGATCTAAAATTTCATGTTATATTTGAATTTTCCACCTAGATAGGTGGTGATCAGAGAAGCCTTCATTACTCCTGCCACCATTTGCACATTCTGCCAAGTATACTTGTTAAAGGTTTTCTCCAAGATTTATCAAAAGCCTTATATAGTATAACAAACTTTGTTTATATACTTACCTTTTAAATTATTTTCTGTTACCCCATCAGCAGTCACTGTGCTTCAAAAACAAGACCCATGGGGGAAATGGAGGAAAATTTGGAAGTATAGTACGATGTTTATTTTACTATTTTAGGCACATATATTCTCAGAATCTAGAAATCTTAGAAAACACTTTAATAAGGGGTTAATTTAGATTTCAAATACCTTTTTGCAGTAATTATTGTGTCCAGCTTAAGGTAGCTTGGAGCACACAATTGTTATGTAAGATTAATGCAAAGACAAATTGTTATCAAGAAGGATAGCAACCAGATTTCCACTACTTGCAAGTAAAATGAAGAAAGGTTAATAGCATTATTGGTTGCTATGGGCGATCGACATTAATAATGTAAGAAAGGTGGAACTTATTGGAAGATCTCTATAGATGAAAATTATTAGAAATTTATCTGGTCTTGGGCAACACACTAGTAGACAGATCTATAGTATGTATAACTACACAATGGATGGTGACAATCAAGTCTCCTAGTTGACTTCTATTTGGCTTTGTAGTTTGAATAAATCCCTATGAATTAAAGGGATTGGACACTACGGGAACGTTTCAATATTTATCCCTGTACCCATTGGGGTAATTCACTTTTGTATTGTCTGTTCTGTACCATTAGTCAGACTTGACCACTTTTATGCCCCAACTGTCGTCAAGCCTCGGGCATGATCCAACAGTCATGCAAGCCTTCTCTTGCTTCCCTTTTGTATTCTGAGGACAGTGAGACATCTCACTTGACGCCTGATAGTCTGTGGCTAGCTTATCATAGCTATGGCTAGAAGGCAGCTTAGGCCAGTCTATTACCATTCCTTGAACTAAATCTTAATGGTAAATGGAAATTTCTCTTCCATTTATGTTCATCACAAATGAAAACCTAGCTTCAAAATATATAAATGTATTCATATTTTGCTAGCCTCACACATTACAGGTAGTTTTTTGGGATATGAGCTTAATAAGCAATACAATTCGCCTTTCCAAGTATTCATGCCATTGATGTATATAGATCTGTTTATATATTCTACTCCGTAGTAAAATTCTTCATCAAGTCTCTAATTAACAAAGCACTAAAGATTGTTTTAACTGCACTATAATTAATGGAAGCAAGTGTCCAGTATGTAGAGGAAGCTATGAAATAACTAGAGGTATCCAAACACATCCAGATAATGTAAAGACACTAAGACATTGGGGGATCTGTATATACCATATCTGGGCTCAAAATAAGCAACATGTCATTTATTTTATTTTTTTTAGCCAAAACCAGGAGTGGTTTGTAACGCAAAGAAAAGCTTTTCCAGACTCCCGAACAGCAAATCTGCCTAATCATGCAGTGATTTAGGGCAGGGTATGGATACCTAGGTTGATTTGCCATTCAAGAGTTTGGGAGAGGTTTTTACCAACCTGCATATTCACAGAATGTTATAAATGCCTGATGGGTCCCACCTCTAGGACTATCCGGAGAACAGGGGACCGGTGATCCTCATTTTCTGATTTCTGTCTGCTGCATGCTTCCTTGAGCTTGGCCTTCTTTATTGAAATGTATGGAAGTTACTGCTTGCTCGGCTTTTTCCATAACTTTTATAGACCTCAATGGAGAGGGCCATATGCAAAGGGAATACCACTTTAAATTTACCTGTAATTATTTTTTTCTTTATATGGAAATACACTTTAAGAAATATCCTAATCTAATCATATAGGTTTACTAAAGGAGGGCCCTTCTTAAACAAATCTACTGACTGCATTTAAATTTATTGAATATTTTGTCAGCAAAATGTTTGAATTGTAATAGGTTTCTGTTGTTTTTTTTTTTTTGTTTTCTTTCTAAATCTACATATATGTTCAATAGTGACTCAATCCACAACCTTCCTATGTTGGCAGTAAGTTGCAGAACAGTAAATTAACCTCAACCTATGTTCTCTCCATTTATATGGGCTGTTATCGTCAGAAGTTTTTAGGTTTGGCTTACGGGACCAGTGGATTTTGCCTCTTTTTGAGTCGAAGAGTTAGAGCTTTGGAATTTTTTCTTCATGGGAAATAATTGACAGTCACATGTAACTCAATGTTCTTTGTCACCCGTTCTCATCGTAGCTGTTTTATTGCAACATACTACAGAGTGTTACACATTTGTGTGATAAAGTTGCCAATATAGCACCTATATCAATTAAACTGGCTATTTTTCTTAGAGAGGATCTTTCTCCAGATAGATATTTTTATGCCTGGTCCTCTATAACATGCCATACGAGTGCTAAGCTAGTCGTTGGAATAGCATGCACTTAATACCCCCTAAGCTACCATCTGAGGACAGAATGGAAGAGTACTACATGTGAGTTAGTCCATGAGGTAGCTTAAGCAATGGAACAAGGGACAGGGGCATAACTATAAGGGGTGCAGAGGTTTCAGTTGCACAACGGCCCTGGTGCCTCAGGGGCTCAATTGCTCCTCTGCCCCATAAAACACATCAGCACTGTCACTGATATGTGATATTTAGGGACCCTATAACAGGTTTTACATTGGGACGCTAGAGCTTCAAATTAGGACACGGCTTTAATGTATGTTTTTTTTTATCTCTCTGCTTTATGTACCAGTCTGCAAAAAAAAAAAGAAAAGAAATCAGAAGCAAAGGGTACGTCTAACTATGAGAATGGGTCGGTGGTAGGGCTGGGCAATTAATTGAAAAACAAAACCGAAATTCAGCGCAATTAACCATAGTCATCTTGCGCAAATTGGGTTCTTCGATTAATTTTTGCACGGTTTCAACTGTATCTGTGTCCTCATGACGCAGATACAATTGAAACCAATGGTAGTGCAGGGTGCCATAAGGTCCCTGCTCTACCATTAAATATTAATTCAATGGTGTAGCATGCAAAAGGGGGCGTGGTATGCAAAAATGGGTGTGTCCTAAATCGTTCATTAATCGTAATCGAGGTTACATGTTCAATTAATCGTGATTTAGGTCATAATCGCCCAGTCCTAGTCGGTGGAGCAATTCTTGCTGGGATTTCATGAATTTTTAATTTTACTCCTTTTGTCATCCTCTCCAATGTTACCTGCGCCCTACGTTTATAATTCTTATTTAGAAAAATTGTCAAAGACAACAGACCATTTAACCAGTATTTTTCTTGTAAAGCAGTTGGTGACTGAACAGGGGATCCCTAGAAAACTGGAACATTTATATTTGGTTAAAGCTGCAGGAGGGTGACACAATTTTGTGAAATCAATACCTAAAGAGCTCCTTCAAAATAATCTTGACTTCTGATATAATTCAATGCATATGACATGATTTTCCTTGTAATTATATTAATATTACAACCACGTACACTCCACAGCATGTGGATATTAAACTATGAGGGGCTTCGTTCTCGTTTTTTAAACACTTTATGGGCACAAATATGCTATAGTTAGACTTTCATCCATTTTATAGGCTATAGAAGGATAATGATTTTGCTTCAGTTGTTACCTCAAATGTTAAGAAATTATGCACTGATTACATGTACATGAATATTTGTATGTTTCTAGTTTATAAATACTTAGACACGCATCATTTAATTGCAATGCAATTAAGTTTTGAAATGTTTGTGTAGCATTTTTTATGGCATGTGACCATTTGAAGCTGGTAAGAGCATTTGTAAGGACGTGGGATACATTATGTTTGTAATAATGTACTGTAAATAGCACGATGCCATCTCTATTATATATGCAAAATTGGTATCATTGTTTGTATGGATAATTCTAAAATACATTTTGACAATCTTTTCACTAAATATGTAACATTTTTTTGTTTCCTTTTATGCCTGGTCGCATTATTTTGCATTTTACCTAGAATGCCACGGCACAGCGACAATGTATCTGAAGACCATCAGTGTAAGGTGTACTTTTCATCTACATGCCGTGGAGCCGGCAATTTTGTTGTTTGATTCAATGCTTATATAATAAAGCAGAGCTTAAAAGCGGTGACGTTCTTATGCCAGAAGACACTTGAGCTTCATTTATGAAAACTAGTGCAGATGCCTATAGCAACAAGTTGTATTTCAGCTGTCATTTTTCTGCTACGGATAACACCTTCCACTTTTTTGTCCGTACAAGTTGTTCTAAACAAGAATGTTTTGTATCTTAATGCATCCCGGAAGTCCCATGTGTCAATGTGATGGCATCCACTGTATGTAGCCGATGGTACATTTTAGTAAGGATGGTCTTCTCTATACCTGTATGTTTTATGTAATAATATGAACAATGCACATAAATCTAATGTTTATATATTTAATTACATTAATTAAATCTGCAGGATTATATGCGTTTCACACTCTCGTTTTTTCATATTGCAGTGGTTGAGTATGAAACATTGGACAGATTTACCTAACAGGGAAGGGCACATTCTGATAAGCACTTAACATGCGCTAGATAACCTCAGATTCATGCCTTACAAAAGGAGTCACGTTTTTTTTCCTATAGCATGGCCGTTTTCTAGAAGAGGATATATGGTAGAGTAATTTAGCTGCACTGGTTCTCATTATGACCTAATGTGCTTTAATAGGATACAAATAGATAGATCTAGGACCTGACTTTGCTACGAAATTGCTTTTTCTTGGTTTTCAGTCCGTTTCCGCATCTTTTCTGTTTATGCTAAGCGATACAGAGCCACAGATATAATTGGTAAATGAAGCGGACGCCTCCGGCAACATGTGCTGTGTATTATACCTAGCAGTAACTATAATACCTAATAATATCTACTACAATAGTAAAATCTCAATTATAGCTGTAATATCCAGTAATGACTCACAACCATGGTAGCCTAGCAGTGAAGTAATTCCCTGCTATGTATCAAGATGTAGCTATAGTAGCCGGGAGGAACACGCCGCAAAATTCAAAACAGTAGCACGAAAGCTTAATCTACAAAACAGAAATAATTCTACCCATCAATATTTGTAATCTTCGGGATATGTCACTACTACAATGTCCAATGAGATTGCTATTATATTAATAAGCATACCCCTTAACGATATGCATATTAGTGTGTAAATGCTTTATGATATTTAGTAACTAAATTCACTTGCAGGCTTCACAATTTCATTTCTACATGTTTCTATATGTTTAATAAAACTATTTTCTTTTAATACTGGCTAGTATGCTCCTTTTTGTCTCTAGTGTATATCATTATATACGGGAGTTGTCCTTTCTCTTATTAGGGTAGTATGCTATACCTTAAGCATCCAGCCCCACACATGCTATTTGAGCTGGTTTTTTTGTTTATAATTACAATTTCATTTTAGTATATGGCAGAGTAGGAGTCGTCTTTAATTACCTCCTTCCTGATGTTAGAGAGGGAGATCAAAAATAATTTAAATATCCAACCATGGAACGACAAGCTGTCTGTGTAGGGAACTTTCTAGCTAACAAATCCTGTTGTTTGTACAGTATCATCAGCACTGATTCAATCAGGCAGGCTCTATCTTCAGTGTGAGAGGGAAGAAGACAGGTGGAAGTGTGATTTGACCTAGCAGGCTGACATGTGAGGAGATAATTACTGTCAATTCATATACAGTGACTGTGACCGGGCTGCAGCTCCAGTGTATCTTTTGCATGGCATTTGTGAACCAAAAGTATTAGGTTAAAATCCCTGAAGGCGTGGTGCATGACACACAGGGATGCTCACTTTGGTGTTCTTTCTATTCCTGTAACATACACCCCCTTCCCTCAGGCGTAACTCACAACTAGGCACAACACACTGCATCGTTTTTGCCTGCAGTGTAAATATTATTTATTTTTTTTGCAAAGTTCTGCATATAAATATTTTAAAAAAGTGTTATTTTACTGAACTACTCACACTTTGGGATTAGATTGTTTCTAATGAGAATAAGTACATTTTATTACATGGGCATGTTTTTAACATTTGTTAAAATTACTTGAAGTTCCAGTGAAAGCTGATAAGACACCACGTCCGTGGCAGCTGCTGGTGGAATAAACCAGACGCACACACAGTTTTGTATACTCAGAGGAATTCTGACTAGATTACAGATAGTGCTAATTAAGCGCCCAGTTTGAAAATTTGATTTTTATTATTATTATATGAGTACTATAATTGACAGCAGGAAAACATAGGGGGATATATATATTTTTTTTTAAATGATGCAAAGGAAAAGGGAAGAAGCTGCCATGGCAAAAAATAAGGTTGGTGTTTTCATTTTACAAAGGGCCTATACAAAAAAAGGTGGAATCTCCCCATGTCTATTTTTCCCAAATGTGTTCTCCCCACACGCCTAGACATAAACTGAATATTAACATTTATCATGTTTACACCTGGAGTAAAAAGATCACCATTAAATTTCATATATTAAGGTGTTCTCAGGGAATGGGGTTCTCCGGTATGCACGTTCAGGTCGCAGCTGCCAATCAGCCTGAGCAGGAAGAAGTAGTTATGTCGCTCCAATGCTGGACTCGAGCAGCTTATCTTCACGCAGTCCATCCTAAGGGCCTGTTCACATCAACGTTTTACTTCCGTTTGGTCTTTCCGTTCATCTGTACCGTCAGAGGAACAGATGAACGGAAAGACAAACGGAAATTATCATTTCTGTTTACAATACCATTGATTTTAATGGTATTTTTTGTCCGTCCTGCAAGGACAGGTTTGAAGCACAATGACATGATGGGGGCCATTTTAGTGACCCACAGTGTTCTCCCCCTTGAATAAACGAGCAGCTTTGGCTAAATAAAGGTATTTAGGAATAGTTGATTTATTTATTTATATATATATTTTGTAATGGTTGCGGTCAACTACCGCCGCTGTTCCTCACCTTCAGATGGCCGCAACCGCAGACCCCTGGCTTCTTGCTAGAATCTCCCTCAGAGACGCCAGCTCGTGGCCGTCCTGCTCTGGACTATTTCCTAAGGTGCACGCGCTCATCCCCGGCCTTAAAGGGCTAGCGCGCATGCTAAATGTTCCCTGACCAGTCCACAGATTATCCTGGACTATAAAAAGGGCTCCGCCCTTCCACTCCTAAGCGTTGTTGGCTACCCATGTTCGTATTGCAAACGGTCCTTTAGTTTTTTCCTACTTTCTATTCCCGTGTCCTGTATCCTGTTGCCGTGTTTGTTTCCTGAGCCGAAGCCTTTAGTTGGAGTTGAGTGTGTCATCCGCCACGTCTGGTGCCGTCTGCCACGTCTGGTGTCATCTGCCATGTCAAGCTCCATCTGTGCCAAAGCCTCTGCTACACCTCGTGTCTGTCTGAACTCTTACAGGTACACTTGTGCTAATGACTTTGTGTAGACTGTTTGGTAAGCTGCCTCTCCGCTTCGGCGGAGCGGCCTAGTGGGTCCACATACCCCAGGATCGTGAAATACACACTATATATACACTACCGTTCAAAAGTTTGGGGTCACCCAGACAATTTTGTGTTTTCCATGAAAACTCACACTTATATTCATCAAATGAGTTGCAAAATGACTAGAAAATATAGTCAAGACATTGACAAGGTTAGAAATACTGATTTTTATTTTAAATAATAATTTTCTCCTTCAAACTTTGCTTTCGTCACATAATGCTCCATTTGCAGCAATTACAGCATTGCAGACCTTTGGCATTCTAGCTGTTAATTTGCTGAGGTAATCGGGAGAAATTTCACCCCATGCTTCCAGAAGCCCCTCCCACAAGTTGGATTGGCTTGATGGGCACTTCTTGCATACCATACGGTCAAGCTGCTCCCACAACAGCTCTATGGGTTTGAGATCTGGTGACTGCGCTGGCCACTCCATTATAGATAGAATACCAGCTGCCTGCTTCTTCCCTAAATAGTTCTTGCATAATTTGGAGGTGTGCTTTGGGTCATTGTCCTGTTGTAGGATGAAATTGTCTCCAATCTAGTGCTGTCCACAGGGTATGGCATGGTGTTGCAAAATGAAGTGATAGCCTTCCTTATTCAAAATCCCTTTTACCTTGTACAAATCTCCCACTTTACCAGCACCAAAGCAACCCCAGACCATCACATTACCTCCACCATGCTTGACAGATGGTGTCAGGCACTCTTCCAGCATCTTTTCAGTTGTTCTGCGTCTCACAAATGTTATTTTGTGTGATCCAAACACCTCAAACTTCGATTAGTCTGTCCATAACACTTTTTTCCAATCTTCCTCTGTCCAATGTCTGTGTGCTTTTGCCCATATTAATCTTTTTCTTTTATTAGCCAGTCTCAGATATGGCTTTTTCTTTGCCACTCTGCCCTGAAGGCCAGCATCCCGGAGTCGCCTCTTCACTGTAGACGTTGACACTGGCGTTTTGCGGGTACTATTTAATGAAGCTGCCAGTTGAGGACCTGTGAGGCGTCTATTTCTCCAATTAGAGACTCTAATGTGTTCGGGTACTAATCAGTCTCAACCGGCAGGGATAATACGCTGAGTTCGTACGAAAGGAATCACACCACACAAAGTCTGGTATAAAGCTCCTCACTCAGCATCAGGAGAGGCGTCACTGCTTTATTAGACACATTTGTTCTATATCTCCTTTCTCCTGGGGGTGGGTACATGTTATCACACTTTTATAAAAGCACGTATCACTGTAAGCCTCTTGATACTTGTGTCATCCTTGGATAGGTTCACCCTTATCTGGTCCTTTAGATATGTCTTCATAGTTCGTTCATACCAGGAAGTGACTTGTTATTTTATTAGTGCGTAGTCCCTGTTCAGGGGCCATCTTGCCACGTATACTTATCTAATCCTACTATTGCTTCATCACAATTATGTACACAACTCTATAGTCTATATTTTATTAAAGAAAGAAAATTATTATAAACATTAACTTCTGTCCACTCCATCCTTCACAAATGTACTTGTCTTGTTGCTCAGTTGTGCAGCAGGGCCTCCCACTTCTCTTTCTACTCAAGTAAGAGCATATTTGTGCTGTCCTCTGAAGGGAGTAGAACACACCGTTGTAGGAAATCTTCAGTTTCTTGGCAATTTCTCGCATGGAATAGCCTTCATTTCTAAGAACAAGAATAGACGGTCGAGTTTCACATGAAAGCTCTCTTTTTCTAGCCATTTTGAGAGTTTAATCGAACCCACAAATGTAATGCTCCAGATTCTCAACTAGCTCAAAGGAAGGTCCGTTTTATTCGTGTCTAAACAGCAAAACTGTTTACAGCGGTGCTAACATAATTGCACAAGGGTTTTCAAGTTTTTTCTAATCATCCATTAGCCTTCTAACACAGTTAGCAAACACAATGTACCATTAGAACACTGGAGTGATGGTTGCTGGAAATGGGCCTCTATACACCTATGTAGATATTGCATTAAAATCCAGACGTTTGTAGCTAGAATAGTCATTTAGCACATTAACAATGTATAGAGTGTATTTCTGATTAATTTAATGTTATCTTCATTGATAAAACTGTGCTTTTCTTGCAAAAATAAGGAAATTTCAAAGCGACCCTAAACTTTTGAACGGTAGTGTGTGTGTGTGTGTGTGTATGTGTGTGTATGTATATATATATATATATATAATATCCAAAAAGATGTCAGCCGCACAGCCTCAGTAGTGTGTGGGTGCAAGCCCGTCTGGGTCACGACCATAAGACCCAAAACAAGTAGTTCCAAAAAATCCGGCAGCACTCCAGCGATACAAGCAAAAGAGTGGGGGTACTTTATTGGTCCATAAGTATATGCAACGTTTCAGCTCAGCACAAGAGCCTTTCTCAAGCTCTATATATATATATATATATATATATATATATATACATACACCAGTAGAAAAAACGGCAGCACTCTAATTCAGTGTATAGGTTCCAGTAATGAAGGGTGCCAGCTGATAGTCCCGATCCAAAGACCATACGTATATCCAAAAAGAAAATTCAGCAGCACTCCAATGATCAAGGTGTAAAAAAGGTGAAATTTATTGTGCCAACATGGCAATGCAACGTTTCCGTCCCACCTTGCTTGAGAAAGGTCCCAAGGTGGGACGGAAACGTTGCATTGCCATGTTGGCACAATAAATTTCACCTTTTTTTCACCTTGATCATTGGAGTGCTGCTGAATTTTCTTTTTGGATATATATATATATATATACATATATACACAGGGTGGGCCATTTATATGGATACACCTAAATAAAATGGGAATGGTTGGTGATATTAACTTCCTGTTTGTGGCACATTAGTATATGGGAGGGGGGAAACTTTTCAAGCTGGGTGTTGACAATGGCGGCCATTTTGAAATCGGCCATTTTGTATCCAACTTTAGTTTTTTCAATGGGAAGAGGGTCATGAAACCCTCTTCTCCCACTCTTCACACACTGATAGCAACACTGCAGAATAAATGCTAGCACAGGCTTCCAGTATCCGTAGTTTCAGTTGCTGCACATCTCGTATCTTCACAGCATAGACAATTGCCTTCAGATGACCCCAAAGATAAAAGTTTAAGGGGGTCAGATCGGGAGGCATTTCTTCTGCGGTGTTGCTATCAGTGTGTGAAGAGTGGGAGAAGAGGGTTGCATTGACAATCCAACACAATGGGCAGCACTTTGAACACATTTTATAAGTGGTCAGAAACTTGTAAATAACTCATGAAAGAATAAAGTAACGTTAAAACCAAGCACATCATTGTTTTTCTTGTGAAATTCTCGATAAGTTTGATGTGTCACATGATCCTCTTCCCATTGAAAAAACTAAAGTTGGATACAAAATGGCCAACTTCAAAATGGCTGCCATGGTCAATACCCAGCTTGAAAAGTTTCCCCCCTCCCATATACTAATGTGCCACAAACAGGAAGTTAATATCACCAACCATTCCCATTTTATTTAGGTGTATCCATATAAATGGCCCACCCTGTATATAGCTTTTCCTAGAGAACCCCTTTAAGCACTTGAGTTGTTCCTTTTTTTTTTATTCTGTTTCTTAGCGATGACCTGTTTCTTCCCTCTGTACTTTAAGAAAAAAAAAGCCTTGTCACCTATTTTGTCTAGGTAAATCTGGAAATCAATGCACCAATATAGGGGCAAACAAAGTATCAGTATGTGGCCAACAAGATTTATCTTTCCAGGAGTGGAATACATAGATGACAATCTGTATAGAAGCTGTGAGCTGCCATTTCCTGTTGTCGATTTTGTAAAACATAAAGAGAACCAGAGATATAAGTAAGAAACAGCTGAGCAGAGATTTTAGAAAATTGGAGGAAGAGGACAAATTAAGGTCTAATAGTTATCTGGTAATTTAATTTCATCTAGGTAGACGTATTTTTTAATGGACCGGAAATTAACCAAATTGGAAAGCTACATCTAGCTTGAGATAGCTGATCTAAGACACTTTGGCAAACATTAAAGAGTTTATCATGTATTTAATTTAAGTTAAATATATTAAAAGTATGTAAAACACAAATATTGGAGGTTTACTAAGCAGAATGCCTTATATGTGTGTATACTATTGCTATCCTGTCTTCTCTATGCCTCCAGAGCTGTCATGTCATTAAATCTTCTGCAGTCTAATGATAATGAGATGACTCTACTGACCTTGTCCATGTCTACACAGCAAAACTAAAAAGAGAGCAGGATGTCAGCTTATTGTGTGTTCTCTGGTGGCTACTGTGAAAACAAATATTTTGGGATTTTTATATGAATGATCACAAAAAACAACACTGACCTATAAAGAATATGATTAAAATAAAAACCTGATGATGCATTACCTTTAAAATCATTGAATAGCAACAACATTCTGTAGCCAACTTTGCTGGTAAACCATCATTTTTAAAAGGGGTTGACTAAGCCAGAGAACCACTTTAAAAATATTTAAAAAAAAATTCAGAACTATTTCAACCAAAAATCTTTTGTCCATTCTTGGTTGTCTATATTGTTGTGGAAAATGGTCTAAAGCTCAGTTACCGGTTTAGATGTTTTGTTTTATTTTTTAATATAAAATAACACCTTATGAGTTAACGCAAGATGGTATTCTAAAAATGAGTAGTATACTATACTGTCAAATACTGAAAACTCCAGTCTAAGTCATTGGAGACATGAGTGAACAATAACTTACATATGTTACATTATTAATACTTAAATACTTCACAGGCAAAGTTAATACAGTTCTGTTATCTAATAAATTATTGGAATGTGTTTTATCTTTTCTCAAAGCGAAAGATAATGGATTATATAGTTAGATTAAAAATAGACTTGACGCTTAAGAGGAATGCTTTGAAACAATTAATCCATGGGCAAATGTATTTAAATCAGATTCACCAACGCTTTACATATGGGACTTAGAAAACATTGTTTCTTTGAAAGATAATAAGTGTTACTTATCAAAGTTTCCTGGCTGTAGAGCGAAAACTTGATTGGTTTTACAATGAAAGTAATAGAGTTAAGTCATCAAGCAGATGGCTTTTTATTCTACCCTTCAACAGTATCTAATACCTTTTGTTAAGAAGTTTCCACAGGTTTTTCCAACTAGTTCTATGCATAAACCTCTAGGCAACTTTGACAAGTTAAAGAGCTCCCATTGACCGGCAGTGTTATCACTATTAAGACCCTAATTTTTTCCTTGACAATTTAGCCAAAAATCACGGACAGGCAACATTTTTACAGATAATTAGAAAATAAAAAATTAGTGGTGGTGATAAATGCCTATATCTCAGAATACTAATCTGAAGACATTCGCAGCATGTACTATAGACTGTAGAATAATTCACAATAATTTTTACAGGCTCCTCCAGCCTCAAAAAAATGAGTCTTAACCTACACTGGAAATAAGTGCCCTATTTTTACGGACTGTCCATGAATATACAGACCGTTGGAAACACTTACTGTAGTAGAATTATTTTAAATACCCAAACTTGGGTGTTTGGGAGAAAAGAACACTTGTCAAATGACAGCAGCTCCTTTTTTATGATCATTAGAAATGCTCAATATTATTATAACATTCGCTATAACAATAGTTGGGATATCGAATTCTTCTCCTGAAATCTCTTTGGTTGGGAACCACATTAAAATGTCCCAAAGTTAAAAATTTGTCAAGATCTAGGAAAATCCTGATTGGGAATTTAATCCAGGACTGTTTCATATTTATAATTGGCTTTGCCCTAGCTACTATGTAAGAGGAGAAACAAAATGATCGGTTTTACTGCCAACATCTTTGTCGCAAATTACCCAACACCACTTAAATCACTAAAAAATTGGGTGTAGTAAGTGTAGCTAGCTCCTAGTGAGACCAGTTGTTGGCCCTGTATATTGTATATATGTATAGTAAACAGAACTTTACTGATATCCAAAGCATAGATATTCACTGCATAGTCATGTCATAATCTCATTGTTAAACAGTCAAATGAATACAAAAGAATTACCATGAAGTGAAATATCGCAATTGAAATTAGAAGAATGCCTATGGTATAGTAAAATAAGTTACAATTAACATTAGATTAATGGGTTTGCTACACTGTGGAAATAGATTTTTCCTGTCTTTTATTTCCATTTGTCTACGTTAAATGAAGGCTTGAATTGTGACCTCTGGTGTCCAGCCTTCTAATGTAGATTTATTGACTAATATAGTCAGATTAAAGAAAGAATATGCTCAGAGACCAATCCGTTATTGGAAAAAGAAACACAACTTGTGTTTCTGATATGAAACCTACACATCACAATGTGAGAACGTGATGTCACTTCTACTGGATCTTTCACTACATTCCTTAATAATAGGGCCTACATCATTGAAGACACTTGTTTTATTAAAGGGAGATTATAATTTATAGTCTTTTTTTATATATATTTGCAGTGTAGTAGAATGCAAAATATAAATACCATCTCAGTTGGAGGAGAGACTGACAATAGTGTTAAAGTGATGTTCAATGGGAGTCCAGAAAAGTGCCTGACCCCAAGATCAGTAATTTAATTGTAATATTCTGGGCAAAAATGTATTTTTGCAGGTTTTTATTAGTGATTTCACAATTATTTTATATGCAGCTTTTATGTTTATACATTGATTCAAGCTTTATGGCAGTAATCAAAGATATGGCGAAACTGTGTCAGATCTGATTCTGATGTAGCAAACAGAACAAACATCTTTGCGTCTATGAAGACAATCAGATTTTTGGAAACAAATGTCCCAACAGTCTGGGTACACTTAAATTGTATCTTCACCTTTGAACTTTATTTTACAGTTTTAGGCCCCATGCACACGAACGTGCTTTTGCGGCCACAATTCCCCCGAAAATCCACGCGAGAATTGCGGCACAATTTATTCCTATGGGGCCATGCACACGACCGTGGTTTTCACGGTCCGCTCATGGCCCGGGAGCCTGGACCGCAAAAAGAATGGGCATGCATTATTACGGCCATGTTCTGTGGTCCAGGAGATTTGCGGGCGGTAACTTTGTAAATACATTGTGTTACTTATCTTACATTAGTCCCAGGTTACAGCGTGTATTATATAGTGGTACATTTACTAATCTTATTGTTATTGGAAACAGACAGCAAGTTTTAATGCCCAGGAGGGATTGCATTAATCAACAAGATTTATTTTTTTTCTAAAATATGACCTTTCAATCCCAGAGCATAAAGACGTGACATTCCATAGGGGACGTTTTATATGTAAGGTATTGATATGGCAAGATATATACTGTCATCTGGGGGATTGGAGAGACCACAGAACTGCCTAGTACATGTATTTCCCATGGGTAATTGAAAGATTAGTTGTACAGTGCAACAAAATAATCAAGGAGAAAATTTAATTTTATTAAGGAGACATTTTTCGTCCATGGACTGTATCTGGTGTTGCAGTTCAGCCATATTCAAGTGAATTTGCATCCAGAATTCAAAGGGGTTATCAACTTTGGACAATTAATTTTTGATAACTAGTCACAGTATGTCCCACTGCTGAGATTCCCAGTGATCAGCTGTAATCTGTGTGGGAACACAGCGGCAAAGTGTTCAATCCCCCAGTAGTGCCACCGCAGGGGCAATAAAGCATTACACAGTGTCCATGAAGATCAATGGTCTATCCGTGTAATGCACCAAAGCGCCAGGTCCTCCAGTGCAAGAGACATTCTTTGCAGCTTATCTCCACTCTGGAGAGTATAAATCTAATGTGTTTGTCACATTTTGCCAGTATTTTGTAACCGCGAGTATCCACACTTTGTTCAATCTATCAAAAAAGTTTGTCAGTTACTATAGCCAAGGGAGGTGCAACTTCCTAATCCTCCTCTTCTTTTACACAACTTCTATACAAGTTGCCTTGTCTACTTGACAAATATGTATATTACTCTCTAACTGATCTATCTCACAATAAATAATTGTCTCTTCCCAAGAAACATTGCCCGACAAGAGAAGATCTGTAAGTAGTTAATACTCACAGGGTGTTATAAACAAGAGCTGCCTTTTAGAAAAACTCATTGAATCCTGAATAAATAGTGCGAGTTATCTTGAAGCAATGTCAGTGTAATTGGTCGGCTTCCCAGATTATGTCTCCAGGCTATTTATTTCCACATTTTAACATAAAAGTACATACAATGTTCCATTCAATTACATCCAGCTTTACTTCGTGTTTTTTTTTTTTTTACGTACAATATTAATTTTATTTCTTTTAAAGTTTCTTTTTCTGTAAAAAAAAATATGAAAATCTCAACTACAATTTAAACTTCATCCCATCCAGGTTGTTTTATATTTATAATTGATGGCATGATGGGTCGCTGATTAGTGGTTGTCTTGTTTCCATGGAGTTTGTATGTTTGCCCCTCGTTTACTTGGGTTTCTTCTGGTTGTTAGACTTTCCTCCCACCCTCTAAAATACATACTGATAGGTCCATGGAGTTTACGTCTTCATGCGAGTTTCTTCTGGACGCTCTGGTTTCCTTTTACATTTTAAAATGCATACATATGTCTATTCGATTCTCTTCAAATCGGCCCAAGAAGTTTGTTCTCCCGTGTATTATTTGGAGTCTATATTTTCCTACCACACTCCAAACTACATGCTATTATGTCCATTCGATTCCCATACAATTGGCTTATGGGGTTTGTATTTTTTCACGCTTGTTCTTGCCGGATTCTTATGGGTTGCCAGTTGTTTGTTTTTCTTCAACATTCCACAATATATAGGGATTGGTCCAAAAGAGAGTATGTATAACAGGCTGGGAACCCCACCGGAGACCGGAATTGATGTCTTTGGATTAATTCAGTAGAGTGAGAACAGTGCTACATAATATGTCACTATATCCATATTGGTAAGTATATAATAGAATAACTGTGGTAAATATTTTATCTTGTCGATGATGTCAATATAACACAACTGCTTTACAGCGTGCAGGAGCTGCTAATGTTGTGTTACACGGGTGACGTATTTTCATTATTTCTGTTTTTTCTTTGGAAAAGCTACAGTGTCTGCAAGTTGAGACAAAAGCCATTCCTGTCCATGTTTTAGGTATTTAAATTTATATTATGCTGCTAGGCATGGTACAATGTAAATTCACTAAAAGCCAGTGATAAAATTACGTGCCAGCAGTGTAAACAAGTTAAGTCCTTTTCAGCATAACAAAGTCGGTCTGCGTCACTCCAGCAATTGCTAAATTGCAGCCTTTTATTTACAGATAAAGCTATCGTTTACCAGCCAAAAACATCTGGTTGCGACTTATTATAATGCAGATTTTACTTAAACCAATCACTAGGCAGATGGCCCATAAAAGGGTAATAAAATAGAACAGAAAAATAAATTCAGCAGATGAAAATATAGGAAAACAATACCAGGAAAATGTATTCCTCTCAAAGCAAGATATTCAAATTAATGTGACATATTCTGCTGTATAAAATGAAATCTGGGGTTCTATATGAAACAACAATTTACTTGATAATGTAATTTACAATGAAATCTTGATGCCAATTTTAGAGGAAGCGCAGAACTGCAGTAAAGACAAGCAGCCAGGACCAGAGTTTCTTATGTTGCTAAGTACTGTATATCCAAAAACAAAAAGGAAATTCTCCAGATGCTTTATACGGTAGATATTGTTATTGATTGAGAAAAAGCAACTTACAAATGAATATGCACAGTACTGAGCAAAAGTCAAAGACCACCATTTCTCATGAAGAACATATTATGCATTTTTAAATATTGAAATTTAAAAAAAAAGCATAAAACTTTTGTCAGAAAATTAGGCAAAAGCCTCTAATACTAATTATAATAGCAGAGTTACCAGTGTTTAATATATTTTTTTTCACCCTACTGCCGCTTTAACTATTCCATCATTCGAATTCTAAAATAACATCTTTGTTTTCCCATTATGGTTGTGATCTGAAGTCTGGTTTAATGTACTGATTAGTTTTAAAATAAATTAAATCTCTGAAAGTAATAGAAGGCAGTTCTGTATGTTCACCACTAAAGCAATGAAAGCGTCTTTACGCCATGTCTACAACTTCTGTATCCGACCAACATGGTGCAGGATCATTGCATGTTTGTAAACCTAAAGGAGAAAAATGATACAGCGCCTCCACTTATTCACAAAGTGGTGAAGTAATGAGGTGAAAAAATGCTAACCTATGTGGGTTGTGCAAACGGCAGGCACAAGCCTGGTGTGTGTGTGTGTATGAAAAATAGTAGATCAGCTGCAACCGGGCTCCAACCGGTGGTCACAGCATTCCACCGCATGTCACAGCGGTCCACCACTTGTAGACCAGATAAAACAACAGAGAAACAACAGGAACCTTTGTGAGAGCGCTGCTGACAAAGAAACAAGCAGTAGTGGTAGTATAATTGTGTTATACTAATTACTACCTCTACTGTTTGTTTCTTAGTCAGCAACGCTCTCGGAGAGGTTCTGGTTTCACCTTTGCATTACATTGCATGTTTGTGGATGTATAAATATCTGCAGGTGGTGGTTAGTTTCTGAGTTAAAAATCATGAATACTGATAAGCGCAAACAAATGTTAATACATCATACCTTCTGGACAAAGTCTGATTGGAAAATAAAAAATTATTCTACAGCAAAATAACAACCTCAAGCAACCAATGGGAAGATCAAGACATACTTATCAGACAAAGATGCTACTGTTCTCAGGACATTGGACTGGTCTCCGTAAAGTCCAGAGCTCAACATTGTTTAATGTGATTGTGTTAACCTGGATCGTGAGAAGCAGAACAGGTTCCCAACTTCTATAGCTGACCATACATTTAGATGGAAGTCTGCTCAAATTGCTGAGCATTTTAAAATTTTATACAAGAGCATACACAAGGGGAATAATAATAATAGACAATGGGAATAATAATAATAATACACAAGGGGAATAATAATAATAGACAATGGGAATAATAATTATAATACACAAGGGGAATAATAATAATACACAAGGGGAATAATAATAATACACAAGGGGAATAATAATAATAATAATACACAAGGGGAATAATAATAATAATAATAATAATACACAAGGGGAATAATAATACACAAGGGGGATACAAATATTGTAAGTGTTAATGTTGGGCAGTATTTATCTAAGGTAGCAGGGGTTGCAGTGGTCGGTACTTCTTGTTTACATACATTTCGTTTTTTTTAATGGGGTACAAAAATAGATCCCTATGGAGCCTTTAAAGTAAAAAATGAAGAAATTACGTGACATTGACAGCCTTATAACCTTACATGTGTATACACTTATCATCTTGTTTCTTCTTTTTTTTTTTTTTTATATACTATTAACACACCCCACAAAATGTATGACTTGCCATATACTCATATACAACGCACATAGCACTAGTATTCACTGCCTTTGTTTGAAAAGCATAAATTCCTTAGATTTAGTAACTTCTGACAGTCTAGCAATAATGGCTTAAATCAAATATTTCCGGCACCATAATTACCAGAATTTAAAAATAATTTTCAGGAATAGTAGGCGCATAAAACGTTCTTTTACAAATAAAAATAACAATGGTAATTGAAGGGTGGCATCTCCTATAGAAATGTATAATACAAATCATTGCAGACTCTCAGGGCCTTTCCTCTGTCAATGTTTAGATTATATTCTGTATATATAAAAAGGTTCAGGGAATAAAGGTTCAGCCCAACTGGAGGACACTAAGCAAAAAGCTAATATTTTATTATTTTACAGAAACCGCATCGGCAAAACATCCAGCCTTATATTTTTCCAGATTTGATTGTCTGGTTTTGCCATTTGCTAGTGAATAGACGAGATACCAGTGGCCTTTGCTCCACCCAATGCAGCGTGGTCTTCTCATCTACTACTCACAGTATTAATTGTTAAAATGATGACATAGGAATATCCATTTTTACTACATCTACTCGCTGATCTGCCTTGAATCCTTTTATACTGTTCTCTATGTTGGATGTTTTTGTAATTTCTACCCTAGGATGAGTAGGGTCTCTGCATGGATCTACACTCGTACTGCCTTCTATAGCCGAACTGTGTGCCCCTTTGTCTAGAGTCGTGCCCTGTTCTAATAGGTCCACTGTTGCATAGTCATCTACGGAAATTGTAATTTCTGTCTACGCTCTTAAAATTGACATACCAGTACTTGCCTACAATTGGAGTTCTAGTCAGGATGCCAGATATGTCGATTCTGCTAAAATACTACTGGGAGCTAGAGGCCAGCAGATATGAACATATTGCTTAACATATTGCTTAAAATGATATTCCACCCTTATATTCTATTTATTTTTATTTTTTATCTGAATAGGTTTCAGATTTTGGGCTGATTAATTTTTTTAATACACCTTTGTAGCGGTGGGAGCTTTATTTTTTTAATACAAGGCTCCAAATCCCCTGTACATAATGGATTTACACAGATTTAAAACATAACATGTCGGCTACCTGCCGCCACCACTAGAGGGAGATTAGGAGATGATTGCACACTGTTGTACATTGAACTCAATAATAAGACCGTATTCAGTAAGCTCCCATGCTCCCTCTAGTGGTGGCTGCAGATAGCCAGAACCTTATGTTTTAAATGTATGTCTTTTTTCAAGGCATTTGGATAAAAACAAAGCTCCGACCACTAAAAAATATATTAAGAAAATGTGTGATCGCTGGGAACCCCAGCGATGAGGATAATGGGGGACCGAAATGTTTTTGACGTTCAGGCAACAGGAGCGTGCAAGTGAATATAAAGAGTAAAGGAAAGAAATGAGTCAAACATAACCCCAAGATGCCTAGGAGTTATGGTAGTGCCACACACTGAGATGGACATCAGATGTAGGTAGGTTAGTAGATAATGTAAACACAAGGAGCTCAGTTTTTGCAAGATTCAGTTTCAGAGTATGAGAAAACATATTCATATCCCAAAGGAATCTAATAAAACCTGACCAAATGTTCTATGTCCTCTGGAGAAGTGTGAATTGTAACTCCAGCAAGTGCACCAGTCTTTTAACAATGTATGTATAGTCAGTATTTGATATTCCTCTACATGTCCCTGATGAATATATCGGTTCCTTGAGCAGTTTGTAATGGGAATCACTCTGCATCTTAACACTGCATAAAATTCTTTCAAAATCATCGACATCTGTATTTAGAGTTGAAAATCCTTGTGTTGTAATATACGGTAAAAAACATCTAAAACTATTCTTTTCATATGTCTTAAAGATAAAGACCCGTTTCTGTGATCTGTCCTGTGAATGTACAGTAAAATATAGTAATATCACAACATTTGCTGCTTAGAACTCTGTAAATCTGTCTTCTCGGCACAACATTTTATGGTTATATAACTCCGGCATTTTACATAAAAATTTTAATGCCCAAGGTAAATTATGTATTCTGCACCTGCATTCCCTTGGGAGATTTACATGCACCATATAAATGACTTTACACTGCTTAAGCAATACCAATCATAAGTTATGTGAAAAAACATTAAAATCCCCTTCTCATAACAATGGTTTACCATGAAAGCAATGTATTTTGTACAGCATTGTAATTACAACATACATCAATAGTGCTATAACTAGATGTTCTGCTTTTTTTTGTGCTTCATACACTTTTAATGACTTTCTCTGCGTAGAATACAGCATTTAAATTAAAAAATTAAAAATTTAAAAGTAGATTGCATCTCTCCCTGTACACATAGGACTGCATGCAATCCCTGGGGGACCATTTGTAAGTAAATACTGATCTGATACTAGCCAGATAATGTGCCTTTGGTTAATTGCGCTATTACAAAAATTTCAAGTCCAGGTCTCATAATGTCACTGTACAGTATTAAATATTCATGAAGTCTTTTATTTTAACACTTCCTCTCTTTGTTTTACTGTGTCGGCTGCTACTTAACAGTTTGCCCAGATGTCAAGTCGGGCCGAGTCTATGCATACATAATATCCCAACCTCTGGAGGTGACAGGAGACTTGTGTCCTGAGAGCTGACTGCAAAAACAGCAGGACTGTTCCACTTGTAATAACAAAGCGCACATATATTTATTTACAGCTCGGATTAGCATTGGTTTATGGGTCAACCTGAAATCCCTTTATTCTACTATGAGAAAAGACAACGTGTAACTAAATATTATAATATAACTAAACAATTGTTTTCACTTCAAGCTTATACGTTATGTAAAGTGAATCAATTGTTGTTTTTTTTTTTACAATACTGAATGTTGCTCTTCAAAATTAATTATTAACAGGCCAGAGTAGCAGAGGATTCTCCAACACAAAACTGTATAGTAGATACAGAAACAACCAAGTCAGTGCTTATGTGTCTCCCATAAACTTAAAGAGGCTCTGTCACCACATTATAAGCGCCCTATCTCTTACATAATATGATCGACGCTGTAATGTAGATAAGTGGTTTTTATATAGAAAAACAATCAATTTTGACCAAGTTATGACCTATGTTAGATTTATGCTAATGACTTTCTTAATGTCCAACTGGGCGTGTTTTTACTTTTGACCAAATGGGCGTTGTGGAGAGAAGAGTATGACGCTGACCAATCCGCATCATACACTTCTCTCCATTCATGTACTGAGCACAGCATGATCTCGCGAGATCACGCCTGCTGTCATTAAGTCCCACACAAACATTACCGAAGTGTCGGGATTGTGAATTGACAATGCGTCCTGGCTGGAGGTGATGTCTATTAACTCTCAAGACACTTCAGTAACGTTAATGTGTGAGTAAGTGACAGCACATCGTGATCTAGTAAGATCACGATGTCTGAGTAAATGAATGGGGAGAAGTGTATGACGCTGATTGGTCACTGAAGCGTCATACACTTCTCTCCACAACGCCCACTTGGTCAAAAGGTAAAACACGCCCAGTTGGGCATTAAGAAAGTCATTCGCATAAATCTAAAATAGCTCATAACTTGGTCAAAATTGATCGTTTTTCTAAATAAAAACCACTGCTGTAATCTACATTACAGCGCCGATCAGATTATGTAGGAGATAGGGCACTTATAATGTGGTGACAGAGCCTCTTTAAATAGATTGTGAGCAAACATGCGGCCAGCTCTCTACCAGGACAAGGATAGGTGGTACCACCCTTCATTTATGACACATTAAATTGATGTGCCATCAAAGTTCCTTGTGGGAAAAACCTTTAAAGACTATTGACACAGGAAAAAAGTATTTTTACATATGTTAGTGGTTACCTGGGGTTAAAAAAAAAATGTTCACGCCACCTGATACTCAGTTTGCAACCTGCTCCTAGTTTCAGACTTTTCTTATGTGGTCGTGTCCATGCAGGATAGAGACCCCCCCTCCCCCATTACTTAATTATACATATTAGGCAGGCTAAATACCTCTTCCACTTAATAAACTATATATTACATGCAGGCTAGGGACCCCCCTCCTGACCCTTGCTATATATTATAAGCAGTCTAGAGATACCACACACCATTACTTTAGTATTTAAGGCAGGCTAGAAAACCCACTGTCCATATATATATATATATATATATATATATATATATATATATATAATTACGTGCATGCTTTTAATCTCCCAACACTTTTAAATGATGAAAATTATTGAAAAATAATAATTTAAAAAAAATTAATACCACTTGCACAACACCTGAGGTGACGACGGTCGGCTTCCTCTCCCCAGTTCACCCATCTACTCGACACACAGGTCACCAGTCACCAATCGACCCTATGTAACAAGTGGGCAGGACTCAATCGACACGACTTAAAGAGGCTCTGTCACCAGATTATAAATGCCCTATCTCCTACATAATCTGATCGGCGCTGGAATGTAGATAACAGCAGTGGTTTTTATTTTGAAAAACGATCATTTTTTAGCAAGTTATGAGCAATTTTAGATTTTGTTTCTTAATGCCCAACTGGGTGTGTTTTTACTTTTGACTAAGTGGGTGTTGTAAAGAAGTGTATGAGGCTGACCAATCAGTGACATACACTTCTCATTGTTCCAGCCCAGCTGCAGATTTTTGTGTCTTCATGGTTAAAGGCTACACATAAACCATGTATTGATAAAGACTATTTTAATGGTTGCTTCATTTTTTTTATGTTAAATACAAAATGTAAGCTCCGCCTAGTGGAGAAAAATGTGTGATCATTTTGTTTGTTCCGTTTACCAATACTGTGAAGCGGAAAATGGATACTTCCCATGGTAGAGATGGATTTGGTTTGCCTGATCTAGGCTTTTCTTCATGGGCCAATAGTAACATTGGGGGCTACCTCGTTAGTATGGACACCCTTCTTTCCTGTAAACAAGTCAGAGCAGCAAAAGTTATCTTGTCTTTTTGTACTTGAAAAGTTACAAGCAAGTTCTAGTTATCTTCATCCTTGATAGCCCATGGGAATTAGCATTCATCAGCAGGAACATTTATTATCTAATATGTGACCTCTCAATACCTTAAGCCTTTCAATTCCAGAACGTGAAGACTCCCTATAACTTCTACAGATGACATTTAATATGTAATGTATTAATGACATACCAAGATGTTTAGTGTCACCTGGGGGACTGGAGAGACTCTGCAACTGCCTGGTGAACGTGTTTCCCATAGACAATTGAAAGATTATGTGTACAGTGTGAAGAAATAATTGAGAAGGCAATTGAGTTTTTACTAAGAAAACCTTGGTCGTCTTAGTAAATTTAAAAACAGTTATTGATAATTATTCATTATCACAACATTGGTCTTTAGCAATAATTATGAGAGAATAATTATGCAAATAAAGGATTATATTCAGTTCAGTTAAAGTCAATGTTCACCATTGAATACCAAAACAAGGTTGTGTCCATGCTGGCTGAAGACTGACTCACGCGATGACACTGGTCTAGGACTGTCTTTAGGAAACAGCCCTATCCTCATAGGTCAGTGTCAGAGGCTCAGTGGTAGCTCCGCCCATCGAGAGTCGCTGGTGGCCAAACCCACTTGGCTAGCCAGCGGGTCACTTCCATATTTGTTGCTAAATAAAGAGGGGTTCATAGCTCAGTAGCGGGGGGATGCACAAGTACAGGACAATCAAGAAAAAATAGAATGATCCAGCGCTGAGTCCAGTCAAAGTTTAAAAAGGAATCGATGTTCCCATCTTTATTGGGGTGAATGAATAAAATAGTGTAGAGACGCAATCCCAGAGGAAAGTGAGTAGGCAATGGTGCCCTGGCCTACGCGTTTCGAGCAGCTCCTGTGCTCTTAATCATGGCAAAGAAATGTTTCTTTGCCATGATTAAGAGCACAGGAGCTGCTCGAAACGCGTAGGCCAGGGCACCATTGCCTACTCACTTTCCTCTGGGATTGCGTCTACACTATTTTATTCATTCACCCCAATAAAGATGGGAACATCGATTCCTTTTTAAACTTTGACTGGACTCCGCGCTGGATCATTCCATTTTTTCTCCATTGTATATACCGCCAGCCGTAGCGGAGATCCGAGTGAGGAGTCAAGAGACGCAACAAACTGGTGAGCTGGAGGTTTCCTCCCTTTACTATTTTCTACAGGACAATCAACGCTGGACTCAAACACAGCGGCTATTAGCTGAGACTACTAACTTACTCTGTAGGACCTAGTCACGGATCCCCTTTAATTCTCAATAGTAATCACGGCATTGCAGTGAATGGAGTCTTGAAATGCTTGTACGATCCTAAAATATATGGAACAATGAAAGTTTTTGTTATTGAGATCTTCCAGACCTTTGTCAATCATATCTGTTTTGTTATTTTTAATTTTCCAAAGTTTTTACTGAAACTCAAGCCCTGTGGGCTGGCATAGAAGCAACTTTCCCTCTGTACTCTGGTACGTTCCCTGAAATTACAAACTCTGTGTACTCAGTGGAGCTATAAACATATACATACACCCATAAATATATTACTGCTGAAGTTGCTATAGTAAACTTTTATATCAGAGAGACCGTGTAATCTCCTATAAGGTAATATTTCTGGTGCCAAGTGATTTATTAGTTTGATCGAGGACTATTTTAAAGACGTCCATTATATATAATATTAAGGCTATTACAAATGAAGAGTCATATTGGCTTATAGAGGTTGGGTGGAGATGTACAGGACCCTTTACATTTAAGTAGATGTTATTACCACGGGCTAATATGTCATTTATCAGCAAACATACATATTATTTATAATAAGGGAGCATTTAGGAAATGCACAGCATTAGGTGGCGTCTACATGGCAGTTTTTCAAACCGTATACAAATTCAGAAAAATATACAAACTTCTTATTTTTACTTTACAAGTTTCTACGTATTCACAAATGTTTATTATACACATGCTACTTTCCTTAAAGACATTAAAGGGGTTTTTTAGTACCAAGAAATTGATGGCCTATACTCGGGATAGGCCATCAATACCTGATCAGTGGGGGTCTGACTCACGACAGCCCCACCAATCGGCTGTTTTAAAGGGGCCGCAGCGCTCGTTCCTTACCTGCACATACTGTGAATCGCCTATCGCTGATGCACTTGTAGCGGTTCATAGTTTCGCTTGAATTGGAGAAGCCTCTAATACTGTGAACCACCGTTACAAGGGTGTAGGCGATTCACACTATGAGCAGTTTGAAATTCAGGAGAAGCGCGCTCGTACGGGCATTGCTGATCGGGGTGAGGATAGGCCATCAATTTCTTAGGAATCGCAAACCCCTTTAACCAGCTATCCTTTAAACACAAGAGGGTGCTGCCATACAATTGAATATTATATACATTCCTGTTTTCATTTATCCATTTGCTTGTAGAGTAGGGAAGTGTAAACACAGTTATCCTACAACACGTCTATCATGAAGATAGTCTGAAGCATTGACAGGGTATTTCAACAAGAGCACATCATTTACCTGCAATGTGAAGGTCTAAGCAGAAGACAACTGCTGCTTTCCTATGATTATATATCATGAAAAGCAGAGAAAACCATGTTCCTCCATCATCCATTCTTGTCATATGTCAACAAAACCTTACGAAGAGGGAGGAGATGTCACCTGGTTGCTCTTCATGGCTTATAATATTTCTTCATATTTATTTGCTTAGTACTGAATGCTTTTTTTAGAAAATGTGTCTGTATAATGTGCATTTGCAGTTGACATTTTTTTTTTCACATGCATATCATTGAGACTTAATGTACAGTCAATTCAATTTTGCTTATTTTCTTGGATCCATTTCTGCAAAGCTTTTATCTCATAAACAGCATTGAGAAAGTGATAATATCATCCATAGGACTGCCAGGGGAAAGCAGTCACATCACTGCCACAAATGTTATGTCCGTAATGGTAATGTCACTCAAATATCTCCGGAGAACACAGCGGGGCATAAAATCTACTCAATTATAACACAACTCTGATGCTCATTATATGTTTGATGAATACATCCCTAGGCACTCAATTTTCAAAGCTAAATTTAAGCTGCAATTATATTTCCTAATCCATTCATTTGATAGGAACACAATCCGAGAAGACTCACAGGTAGATGTATCAAACATGTCAAATAGTTTTCAGACCCTCTAAGAATAACTCCAGCCAAAACACATGCATATATATTAATATTGTCTGTTGGGTCTGGTAATAAAACAATGGCTGGATTTACAAACCTTAACATTAATTAATCTAAAGAACATATAAAGGCATATAAATTATTGTAAGATCAGGTCTATGTGAATTCTTCTAATGGGGTAAGTATAGCTTGAACATTAGTTATAGATGATTCTTGTGGCCAAATAACTCCGGTGCTGAGAAGCTGTGTTACTCTAACGACTTGTTAGAGAGTAAAGCGGTATAACTGTCACATGGTAGATTTCATCCAATCAGGAGGCCACAAAGTTTGATATCTCTTGTTTATGAATTATCACTATTATAAGACATATAATAAGAGAATCACACATCATTCATACACAACTTAGGATATCTGGTATAAATGAAGCAGGCACCATGTGAGGTTAAAGGGGTATTCCAATCTGTTATGGCATATCGCTGTGCGTGGAATTGCAACGCAGCCTCCCTCAAGTGGTACTGTGTTGCATTTCCATGCAAAGCAAGTGGCTAGAAGAGTTTAATGCAGTGCCATACGGAGGCACCTTATGGCAGCACATACAGTAGAGCGGGGGTCAGCAACCTTTGGCACTCCAGCTGTTGTGAAACTACAATTCCCAGCATGCCCTGGCAGTTTTGGCTGGAAGAATAAAGCCTTTGGTTGTCAGAGCATGGTCGAAATTGTTATTTTACAACAGCTGGAGTACCGAAGGTTGCTGACCTCTCTAGTAGTGTAACTACAAGCAGGGCCGCCATCAGGAATTTCAGGGCCCCCTACAGCTAAATTTTCGGGGCCCCCCTACCGTGGCACCGCCTGTTAACGGTACTCCGTCCAGCACTATATCATGGTACCCAGGGCCGCCATCAGGGGGGGGTATTAGGAGTACTGATGTGAGAGGCCCGGCCAAACCTAATTGAAAGGGGGGCCCGGCAAACTGCCGCGACTTGCCTTTGGTAGAAAAAAAACAGGCCCCTGCAATGGGGCCCGTTTTTTTCACCAAAAGAATGTCATGAGCTGCGGGCCCCCCTTTCAATTAGGTTTGGCCGGGCCTCTCACATCAGTACCCCTCATACCCCCCCTGATGGCGGCCCTGGGTAGCATGGGGGTCGTCATGGGGGCCGTCAAACACCGCCGCCCGTGCGACCGATCACGCGCACCCGCAAACTCCCGCGCATGCGCACCGGCGACCGCCTGGAACCGCGCACCGAATTTTGAGGCAGATTTTGACCTGCCCACACTATCTTGCCGCGTTTTTTGCCCACGGCGATTGAGGACAGCAGACAAAAAACGCAGGGAAAAATGCATTTTCTGCCTCCCATTGATTTCGATGGGAGGTCAGAGGCGGAACCGCGGCAAGAAAGGACGTGCTGCTTTTTCTTTTTTCCGCGACTGGCTCCCATTGATTTCAGATTAAATCAATGGGAGGCGGTTTTGGAAGTTTTTTGGTGCTGATTCTGACGCAGTGTCCGAGTCAATATCAAGGCCCAAAAACTCTGTGAACTGGGCCTTATTGTTAGGGCTTATTCAGACGAACGTGTAATACATCCGTGCAACGCGTGTGATTTTCACGTGCCTCGCGCGGTCCTATGTTACTCTATGGGGCCGTTCAGACTGTCAGTGATTTTCACGCACCTCGCACGGACCTATGTTACTCTATGGGGCCGTTCAGACTGTCAGTGATTTTCATGCAGCGTGTGTCCGTGTGTCCGCTGCGTAAAACTCACGACATGTCCGATATTTGTGCATTGTTCGCGCATCACGCACCCATTGAAGTCAATGGGTGCGTGAAAATCATGCCCAGCACTTCCGCAGCCGTATAAACTATGAATGAAAACAGAAAAGCACCACGTGCTACAAACATACAAACAGAGTGTCATAATGATGGCGGCTGCGCGAAAATCACGCAGCCGCGCATCATACGCTGCTGACACACGGAGCTCTTATGGACCTTTTGCAAGCGCAAAACGCCACGTTTTTGCGCGTGCAAAAAGCACACGCTCGTGTAAATCCGGCCTTAGGGTAGGAACACACTAGGCATGAATGCTGCGGATTTTATGCAACACATTTTATTGTGGATAATCTGCAGCGTATCACAGTCGCAGCAGAGTGGATGAGGTTTAAACAAATCTCATCCACACGCTGCAAAAATAATGGACCTGCAGTGTGACTTTTTAAGCCGCAGCATGTCAATGTATTCTGTGGAATCGCTGCTCCTCTGATGCGGAAATGCTGCGGTTCTGCCGCAAAAATCACACATGAGAAAAAAAAAAAAGGCACTTTTTAAAATTTATAAAAAAGTTTAGACTTGCCCCGGCCGTAGTCCTGGTGACGCGATCCTCTATTCTTAGCGCAGCTCGGCCTCCTGTCATGACGTTTCATCCCATGTGACTGCTGCAGGTCACATGGTCTACAGCGTCATCCCAGGAGGCGGGGCTACGTTCAGAAGAGAGAGACGCGTCACCTAAACTACGGCCGGGGCAAGTCTAAACTTTTTTTTCCCTACAGGATTCCCGCAGCGGACACGCCTCACGAAACCTGCGCCACTATTTGGTGCGGTTTTGCTGGCAGAATTCCCTGCGGCTACTGGGGCGGATAAGCTGTGTAGTTTTACTCAGCATATCCGCCTAGTGTGTCCCTTATGATGTCGCTCCTGGAGCTGCTGCCGGTCTCTAAATAGGCAAATGGTTCAGTAGACTTTGGAATTATTTTTTTTTGTGAACCAGCTTAAAAAAAGACAAAACTTTTGTGTTAGGGCCTGTTTACATCACCGTTCGCTTCCGTTCCGTCTGAGGTTTCTGTCGGGTGAACCCCGCAACGGAAAGTGAAAGTGACAGCACAGCTTCCGTTTCAGTCACCATTGATCTCAATGGTGACGGAAACATCGCTAATGGTTTCCGTTCGTCACCATTCCGGCTGGTTTTCGGACGGAATCAATAGCGCAGTCGACTGCGCTAATGGTGATGGAAACGGAAGCTGTGCTGTCACTTTCACTTTCCGTTGCGGGGTTCACCCGACAGAAACCTCAGACGGAACCCCGGAACGGAAGCGAACGGTGATGTGAACAGGCCCTAACACAAAAGTTTTGTATTTTTTTAAGCTGGTTCCCAAAAAAAAATAATTCCAAATTCTACTGGACCAACTGCCTATTTAGAGACCGGCAGCAGCTCCAGGAGCGACATCATAAGGGACACACTAGGCGGATATGCTGAGTAAAACGACACAGCTTATCCGCCCCGGTAGCCGCAGGGAATTCTGCCAACAAAACCGCACCAAATAGTGGCGCAGGTTTGGTGAGGCGTGTCCGCTGCGGGAATCCTGCAGGGAAAAAAAAGTTTAGACTTCCCCCGGCCGTAGTTTAGGTGACGCGTCTCTCTCTTCTGAACGTAGCCCCGCCTCCTGGGATGACGCTGTAGACCATGTGACCGCTGCAGCAGTCACATGGGAAGAAACGTCATGACAGGAGGCGGGGCTGCGCTAAGAATAGAGGATCGCGTCACCAGGACTACGGCCGGGGCAAGTCTAAACTTTTTATCAATTTAAAAAAGTACCTTTTTTTCTTCTCATGTGTGATTTTTGCGGCAGAACCGCAGCATTTCTGCAACAGAGGAGCAGCGATTCCACAGAATACATTGACACGCTGCGGCTTAAAAAGCCGAAAGTCACACTGCAGGTCCATTATTTTTGCAGCGTGTGGATGAGATTTGTTCTAATCTCATCCCCTCTGCTGCGACTGTGATACGCTGCGGATTATCCACAATAAAATGTGTTGCATAAAATCCGCAGTGTTCATGCCTAGTGTGTCCCTACCCTAAGGTCGGATTTACACGAGCGTGTGCTTTTTGCACGCGCAAAAAACGTGGCGTTTTGTGCATGCAAAAGGTCATAACAGCTCCGTGTGGCAGCAGCGTATGATGCGCGGCTGCGTGATTTTCGCGCAGCCGCCATCATTATGACACTCTGTTTGTATGTTTGTAGCACGTGGTGCTTTTCTGTTTTCAGTCATAGTTTATACGGCTGCGGAAGTGCTGGGCGTGATTTTCACGCACCCATTGACTTCAATGGGTGCGTGATGCGCGAACAATGCACAAATATAGGACATGTCGTGAGTTTTACGCAGCGGACACATGGACACACGCTGCGTGAAAATCACTGACAGTCTGAACGGCCCCATAGAGTAACATAGGTCCGTGCCAGGCGCGTGAAAATCACGCACGTTGCACGGATGTACTACACGTTCGTCTGAATAAGCCCTAACAAGGCCCAGTTCACAGAGTTTTTGGGCCTTGATATTGACCCGGACACTGCGTCAGAATCAGCACCAATCAACTTCCAAAACCGCCTCCCATTGATTTAATCTGAAATCAATGGGAGCCAGTTGCGGAAAAAAGAAAAAGCAGCACGTCCTTTCTTGCCGCGGTTCTGCCTCTGACCTGCCATCGAAATCAATGGGAGGCAGAAAATGCATTTTTCGCTGCGTTTTTTGTCTGCTGTCCTCAATCGCCGCGAGCAAAAAACACAGCAAAAAAACGCGGCAAGATAGTGTGGGCAGGTCAAAATCTGCCTCAAAATTCTTTAAGGAATTTTGAGGCAGATTTTTTTTTGCCTGCAAAATACTGTGTGAACAGGGCCATACATAAACAGCACTTTGAGATAATTTACTCACCGTGTCAGAAGAGCTGCTCCCACTCAGGCGATGTCTTCCAGGCGAGGTCTTCGGTCCAGACGTCCAGTCCTTCACCTCCAGCCAGGCTCCAGGTAAGTTTTGTCCATGTGTGTCCGCGGCTGCGCGCGGCCGATCGCGGGTGCGCGCGCGGCCGATCGCGGGTGCGGGCGTTCGTGGGTGCGCGCTCGCGAGTGCGCACGCGCGGGAGTTTCCTTGTGCGCGCGATCGGGTGCGCGCTGCGGGCGGACTGTTTGACGGCCCCCCATGACGAGGGGAGGGGGCCCGCAGCAGCAGCAGCAGCAGCAGCAGCTCACGACATTCTTTTGGTGAAAAAAACGGGCCCCATTACAGGGGCCCGTTTTTTCCTACCAAAAGAATGTTGCGGCAGTTGCCGGGCCCCCCTTTCAGTTAGGTTTGGCCGGGCCCCTCACACCACTACCCCTAATACCCCCCTGATGGCGGCCCTGACTACAAGACAGATGGTGGGCCATACAGAGGCACCATATGGCAGCACATACAGTAGAGTAACTATAAGCCAGAAGCTGCTCATCTGGTTGTGCAGTTGTGGCATCATTATTGCAGGTTGTAAGCTTTTCTGGAGAGGTGGGTTTTCTGGTTGCTTTTGAAGGTTTTAATGGTGGGAGAGAGTCTGATGTGTTGGGCATAGCGAGTTCTAGACTATGGGTTATGCACGGGAGAAATCTTGAAGGCAATGATATGAGGAGTAAGCAAGAGGAGAGCAGCAGGGGTACTGTTTAGCTGCTCCTCTTTAAGGCAGAGTGTTGCAGCGGTGTTAATTTTTTAGAAAATTTTGCTTAGCGGCCATTGATCATTGTAAAAATTGGATTTGTGGACCATGTCCAAGACATATGCAAACAATGCTCCCCTGTGGCTTTGGTCTTCAAGATCCAAATGGGTTATAAAATCCCAGATATCCACTTTTCTGCAGAGCAAACTGTTATAAACCGTGCAAAGCAATTGTGGTTAAATATGGATATGTTTTTGTCAATTTACGAAATTGGTTTTGATATTTTTTTTATAATATGATTTCCATACCGTAGATGTATAGATATCTTGGCCTATGCAACTTATTCTACATGTCATATGTGTGACTATTGGAAGGCTGGTTTATGGTAAAATGTACAGCAGGGAGGCCTTTAACGTGTATCATGTAAACTGGACAGATAACATACTTGGCTGTGATTACCAGTGTTATGATCTGGATGTTTTATTCATGACAATAGTTGTTCCAAATGCAGCAGAAATTTGTTTGCCCTAATGATCATTCCAATAAAATATAGGATTATTATTTGTATGGGGAAAATTCTTAGTGCCAATTACAGGCTTTAAATTGTGTTAAATTCCCATTCTCTGGATTACCAGCTTTGTAATGAATATTATGAGGAGCATCACATATGATGAGAACTTCTGCCAGTTGCCTTTTTTTGCTGTTTTTCATTGCTCAGATTTTTTCCAAAAATAACAATGAAAGTGACCCACCTAAAAAAAAAAAACCTAAAAAAAGATGTTAAATAATTGGATATTTTTAATGATACAAGGTCATATATACTTGGATTTGGATCAGTGACCGGTATTTTACATAGGCCTCGCAGTGAATTATTGCTCACAACCTCCAGATAGATCTAATGTCTAGCTGATAATGATTAAAGATCCATTTAATGACGCAGGTGTTGCGATGACGTCATTGCGCCACCTTGCGTTAGTTCCTTGCCTGACCATTCAGCACCTTTCAATGACACAGGCAGCGCGATGACGTAATTACACAGCTTGAGTCGTTAAGCTCCAGCAGACCTGCTCAGAAGAGCGGAGTCCTGCAGGACGGCGCGGGATCGGGTGAGTATGTAAAGTCTAATTTTTTTAAGTTAACAGTATGAGTGGCATCTACAGGGGGCTCTTTCTACAGGGCATTCTATCAAGGGGCACTATCTACAGGGGGCCCTATATACAGGAGACTCTGGGGAGCAGTATCTACAGGACGCTCTATGGGCAGCACTATCTACAAGGGGCTGTCTGTGGGGCACTTTCTACAGGGGGCTGTATGTGAGACACTATCTAGAGGGTGATCAATGGGGGCCACTATCTACAGGAAGATCTATGTAGGGTACTATCTCCAGTGGGGGTATATGGGGGGTAATATTATAGGGGGCACTATGTATGGGGGCACTGTCTACAGGGGGCTCTATGAGGGGCACTGTCTAGAGGGGGCACTAAACAGGGGGCACTGTGTGTGTGGGGGGGACACCGTGTATGGTGCTATTATAATCATGGAAACTATGGTGCTATTATATTCAGGGGCGCAGTGTATGGTGCTATTATAATTAGGGGCATAGTATGTGGCACCTTGAGAATTTTACCTTCATTTATAGGTGCGGAAATGTTTGAAAAGTGAGAAGCTGAGTGGAAAAATGCAGAAATAGGCCATGGCCGGGAGAATTCATCATAGAGGCCTGGACCGGATGGAGAAGAAAAAAGAAAAAGAACGACTAGTCGTCACCTGTGAGTCACTCAATGCAAATATTTATTCTGCCTCTAGTCAGTACTGTAGTCACTGTATGATATGCAGCGAGACGATGGGTGGTATGATTTTATTTTCTGTGAAACCGAAACTCCCAGCATATCCTTACCATTGTTTGGGCCATGTTGGGAGCTGTAGTTTTATGCCGTACAAACCTATATGGCAGAGTTTACACTGAATTTACAAATGATCTCTGTACTGAGCTGTGTTTGTGCTGGTACTGTATATATGTACTGAGCTTGGTTCATATGTACTGTATATGTATGTATGTATGTATGTATGTATGTATGTACTGAGCTTGGTTCTGGTGTTGTATATATATATATATGTGATATTTATGTACTGAGCTTCGTTCTAGTGTTGTATTTATGTACTGAGCTTGGCCCTGGTGCTTTGTTTATAATAACAAAATTGCAGGGCAGATGGAATTGTTGCAATTTATTCTATATTTAATGGGAAACTGTCAGGTAGTTTTAACCCCTTGAACCGCCATTATGTGGTAATAAATGACCTGACAATATTTCCAAACATTTTTTTCAGCAAAATCCATAAAATCAACTTTTAAAATTGCGCACACTATATGCTAATATTTCTATAAAGGGTCATGGAGCGGAGCCGCCATACTGAAGAGTGTCACAGTCCTGACTCCAAACCCACCTTTCCATGCTTGATTGACATCCCCCTGGCTGTTCTACACCACTACCAGTCTCCTCCAACTTTCTCGGATGCGCCATTGCCTTGTACTCCATGGGCACGCCCTGTGCAGCGAGGTGTACTCTTCCCAGCTTCATCGCTGCACCGCGCATGCCAGCGGAGTACAAGGAAAAGGGGTATCCGCAAGAGTTGGAGGAGGCTGGTAGTGATGTAAAACAGCCAAGGGGATGTCAATCAAGATCTGATGGACACCATTTGAATTTTCACCTCAGGCAGCAGAAAAGCTAGAATCGCCCCTGGCCACGGCTGGTTTGGTATGGCAGCTCAGCCATAAGTGAATGGAGCTGAGATGCAATACCACACACAACCTGTGGACAACTGTGGCACTGTTCTTGGAAGAAAGCAGTCATGTCTTTCTTATTCTGGGCAACTGTTCAAATCAATATTGATTATTTGCAGAAGTTTGGTATTGTGGATTCTTTCTTACATTCAGCATTGTGTGCAACAATTTACATCTGTGGCCAGCCGAACCCAAACTCTGTCATACGTAGGCAATCTGTGACACTCCAGCAGTCCTAGAAGTAATCAGACTCAATGTGCTGTGTCTAGTGTGGCACCTCAGTCCTATGTAAGGTGAAGGAATAAAGGTGCCTTTGTGTCTGATTAAAGCTGAAGTGCAGCATGATCCCTCGTTCTCGTGATTGTTGGGGGGTCCCTGTGGTTGGGATATTGCCCACTAGTTATTTCTATATATCGGACATCAGTGTGAATAGAGTCCAACAGAACTGTTTTCTATCTTGTAACATTTTAATGTTGTTAGTCTTGAATGAGGACATTGTGATAAGATGACAATTACACCTAATATACATATATATATATATATATATATATATATATATATATATATATATATATATAATACATGGCATTAACATTATTAGATTTAATAAACAAAAATACACATTCTGTTCAAATGTCAAACCATCATTTATCTACAGTCTTTTACCATTTATTTTATATGCAAATATTTGTATACAGTGTTTTTCTTTATGGAAAAACAACCATTTATTTACAGTTATTAGATTATGTGCTTGTCAAGATGTACTATTAATAATGTTGGCTACAGATGATGACTGTCATGATTATTACCATACATATGATCCGTGTCATTTCTAACACACTAGACAGCGTTTGGTTGCAGTTATTGTCGAGAAAAATGTGGTTCAATTATTTATGTAGAGGAGATTTTTTTTTTATGGATGTTAGACAGCTTTTTTCTTAAATAGTTGTAGTATTGAGTAAAAGAAAACAACTTATGTATTTTCTCAGGTTCAATTTGCTTAATATAACATTTCAATATTTGCATTTAAAGATCATGCACCTTTTAGTGAGAGAAACATACTACGAAAGAGAAACATTTTTCTTGAAAAAAATACTTTTTCAGAACCCTGTACGTGCACACATAGACACTTGTGCACATATAAACTCATAATATTTAGCAGGATGAGTTTGTCTATTATTCTTATTATTTATTATAAATCCATATTAATCCAGCGGGCTGTACATATGAAATACAGAAGGGATACCAAAAAACAAGTACAATAAACATGAGCTTGCTGAGTGACAGACTAGTCACAATATACGAGGGAAAAAGGAAGGAGGCAAAAGCTGCTTATCCGGTTGTACGGTGGTGGCAGGGTATTTGAAGTTTGTAAGCTTCTCTGAAGAGGTGGGTTTTCCAGGTTGCTTTCAAAGGTTTGGCTGGTGGGATGGTCTGATGTGTTGTCGTAGTGTGTTCCATAGTATGGGGGGATGCACGGGAGAAATCTTAAAGGCGATAATTTGAGGAGGAAACAAGAGTAGAGTAAAAGGTCTTGTGGGTCCCGGAGATTACAAGTAGGAAAATATCGGAAGATTAAGGTGGAGATGTTTGGAGGGTACAGGTTGTGGATAGCCTTGTACGTTGTTAGTATTTTGAAATTAATTTGCTGGGGTAGCCAGTGAAGGGACTGGCGGGGGGGGGGGGGGCAGTAGAGAAATGAAGGGTGAGGAAGATTAACTGGGCAGCTGAGTTGAGGGTGGATTGGAGGGTTGCATGAGTTTTATAATGGAGACCCCAGAGAAAGATGTTGCAGTAGTCTAGGCAGGAGATAACGAGGGCACGTACAAGCATTTCTGTTGACTTAGAGTTGAAAAAAGATTAATTAAATTAAATTATCCTGAGGCAGCAGACTTCTAACACTGCGGAAAGTGTGGAGCCAATAACTGTGATCGATCTGATCTGATAAAGGGGTTGATTGAGATGGGGCAAACAAGATGAACTCCAGTTTCTCCATGTTGAGTCCAGGTGGAGGAGATGGCGGATTGACACAATGAAACTCTGGAAAGCAGAGAGGTAACATCAGAGCTAAGGAGGTAAATTTGTGTGTCATCAGCATTGTGATTTAGCACTGAACTCTGTAATATCACAAAATCAATGGTTTTCCACAAAACTGCTGTTATTTTAACTAATATAAGTGACTAATTAATATGTAAAAAATAAACAGCTAAATGGACAAAGTCAGCAGTGCAATATCTGCCTTCAGTACATTTCAGTTTTTTTTAATATAGTGACATGGAAAAAAATAAAAAGAATACCACAAACTGTATTAAAAATATGTTTAACATAAAGACTTTATTTTATGTGTTTCCCATTTCTTTTATAGCGCAAACATATTACAGTACTTAGATTATTATCACTCACATCAGTCCCTGTGGCCAACAGAGCTCACAATCTAATTCCCCCACTTACAAACACTGTAGGAACCATTTTATAGGAAGTGAATTCATCTATCAGTATGTTTTGGAGTGTGGTGGGAAACCTACACAAACACAACACATACAAGTCTTAGGGTATGTTCACACGTAGTCAACAAAAACGTCTGAAAATCCAGAGCTGTTTTCAAGGGAAAACAGACCCTGCTTTTCAGACGGTTTTTTACCAACTCGCATTTTTCGCGGCGTTTTCACGCCGTTTTCGCGGCGTTTTTTACGTCCGTTTTTGGAGCTGTTTTCATTGGAGTCTATGAGAAAACAGCTCCAAAAACGTCCAAAGAAGTGTCCTGCACTTCTTTTTACGATGCGTAATTTTACGCGTCGTAATTGCCGTACGACGCGTAAAATTACGCGTAGTGTGGACAATACAGCGTTCTACCCATAGAAAGTAATGGGCAGATGTTTGACGACGTATTTGAGACGTATTTCCAGACGTAAAACGAGGCAAAATACGCCTCGTATACGTCTGAAATTTGGCCGTGTGAACATACCCTTAGTCTGATTCTAACCCTGACTAGACACACAGCCCACCGGTTACTCTTTGCCATGGGACCTCTATCAAGGTTGGCCGACTTCTTTTTTTTTTTAGCCAACTAAATTATGAGCGGACATATTGTAAAACAAAAAATGAATACTAGTTTGATGTCTGCAAGTAAAATCCGTACCTTTCTTGCAATATTAAAGTAACATATGTATATTGCTACGAATACTAATATGAATACATGAGTAGCATTTACTGTGATCTGCAGAATGATGATAATGACCATAGCCTGTACCACACCTACATCTTCAGAAAAATCATGGGTTCATCTATTTTTGGATACTGGCCAAAAGTTGGATGGACTGTTTACGGATGGTTGGTAACCCAGACTTCTACACCCCATCTGCAGGACTATCCGAGAGCTGACCTTGGGCCATTATGCCACTGACCCGATAGAGGGGTTACAGAGCGCAACCATTTAGGACTGTCCCCAATAAGGTTAATAATCTCTTACTTTATTGCACAGCTCATGTGATCATCACCATTTCGGTCAGTGTGTGATTCTTGTCTTTTGCATAATGCATTGTTTGCCCAGGTTTTTATTCTTCCCAACAAAATTAATATTATACTTAACATATCAAGCCAAATTCTTCATTGATTTCCACTAGAGCACATTACTTTATTTTATGGTTATTTAATACGTTGTCAGTCGAAATTTAATTATTCATCGGAGTTTAGCATCTTTGAAGATACTTCAATTGATTCATTCCGTTGTACGTGTAAACACATTTAGTCTGCTCTGTATTTTCTTGCAGTCTTTGTGTAAGTTTATTTTCTTCATTAACTTTTTAACTTGGGTGCCTAAGATATATGGGTCCATCTGGTAACATGCACAAGTTGGAATTGTAAATGCTTTTCCCGTTCTCCCAATCAGCACTATCTACAGCTGTCTGGGGACCTGTAAAAGATGTCAATTAGCAATAAAAGATCCCAAATACACATTATATCTTGGAGAGGTCCCTTGAAACTGCAACAATTGTACAGTAATGTCCCCAAGTGGAACAGTTGCTTTGGGCTGTTGATACATTTTCCTTGTCGTCTTGATATTTCTTATGTAGCAATGTGTTAAACTTTTGTTCCGCCTACTCTGCACTTGTATATGATTACATTTTTCATCTACTTATATGTATTGTCATGCCAGATCTGTTATGGGACTGTGTATGTTCTATGACTAATACTTAGAGGATTTTTCTAGTTTTCTGTTCTAGGAATACCAGTTACTGAAAGAAAGAGAGTGTTGTACATTTCTATTGTAGTGTATTTCTGGAACTTTTTCATTCATATTAGATGAATATGTTCACGTTTGTAACCAATTTATATATGTAACCATATTTATTGCTGCAATGCATCTGAGATAGAAATCGCAACTTTGCAAATAATCCTAATTAAAAACCTCCTACCATTTTTCTTGTGTCTACAGCTCCTTAGCATACCTGTGTGTGTCCATGGTAACAGACTACAAATAAAACATGTGTACTCTAATCCTGTAGTCAAATTCCCTTTTATCTGTCCCCTACTGAATGTATGCTAGCTAAAACGATAATTTCATGTCTTGAGGATTTCACATGGAGAAAACAAATGTGCTAATTATTGATTTAGCGACACTAATGTAATCACTAAGGAAATCCCCAATACATGTCTCATCTTTTGGGGATCATTGAGGACAAGTTTGTGAAACACCGGACAAGAGTATTTCGGCAGTTTTTTTTTGTTAGGTACTGTATGCAAAGTTTTATTTATATATATATATATATATATATATATATATATATATATATATACACAGTGAAGGAAATAAGTATTTGATCCCTTGCTGATTTTGTAAGTTTGCCCACTGTCAAAGACATGAACAGTCTAGAATTTTTAGGCTAGGTTAATTTTACCAGTGAGAGATAGATTAAATAAAAAAAAAAAACAGAAAATCACATTGTCAAAATTATATACATTTATTTGCATTGTGCACAGAGAAATAAGTATTTGATCCCTTTGGCAAACAAGACTTAATACTTGGTGGCAAAACCCTTGTTGGCAAGCACAGCAGTCAGACGTTTTTTGTAGTTGATGATGATGTTTGCACACATGTTAGATGGAATTTTGGCCCACTCCTCTTTGCAGATCATCTGTAAATCATTAAGATTTCGAGGCTGTCGCTTGGCAACTCGGATCTTCAGTTCCTTCCATAAGTTTTCGATGGGATTAAGGTCTGGAGACTGGCTAGGCCACTCTATGACCTTAATGTGCATCTTTTTGAGCCACTCCTTTGTTGCCTTGGCTGTATGTTTCGGGTCATTCTCGTGCTGGAAGACCCAGCCACGAGCCATTTTTAATATCCTGGTGGAGGGAAGGAGGTTGTCACTCAGGATTTGACGGTACATGGCTCCATCCATTCTCCCATTGATGCGGTGAAGTAGTCCTGTGCCCTTATCAGAGAAACACCCCCAAAACATAATGTTTCCACCTCAATGCTTGACAGTGGGGACTCTTTGGGTTATAGGCAGCATTTCTCTTCCTCCAAACACGGCGAGTTGAGTTAATGCCAAAGAGCTAAATTTTAGTCTCATCTGACCACAGCACCTTCTCCCAATCACTCTCAGAATCATCCAGATGTTCATTTGCAAACTTCAGACGGGCCTGTACATGTGCCTTCTTGAGCAGGGGGACCTTGCGGGCACTGCAGGATTTTAATCCATTACGGCGTAATGTGTTACCAATGGTTTTCTTGGTGACTGTGGTCCCAGCTGCCTTGAGATCATTAACAAGTTCCCCCCGTGTAGTTTTCGGCTGAGCTGTCACCTTCCTCAGGATCAAGGATACCCCACGAGGTGAGATTTTGCATGGAGTCCCAGATCGATGTCGATTGACAGTCGATTTTATACAGGTGACCATTTAAGACAGCTGTCTTTAATGCAGGCACCAAGTTGATTTGGAGCGTGTAACTGGTCTGGAGGAGGCTGAACTCTTAATGGTTTGGTAGGGGATCAAATACTTATTTCTCTGGGCACAATGCAAATAAATATATATAATTTTGACACTGTGATTTTCTTTTTTTTTTTTAAATATATATATATATATATATATATATATATATATATATATATATATAATATGATATCTCTCTTTCCAAGGATCTTCTGTCACTTGAAGATCCCATTTGTTTTGCTCATCGGTGGAGGTCCCGGGGTTGGACCCTCACTGATTATACAATTATAGCCTATCCTAGGAAAAGGCCATTAATTGAAAACCCAAAAAAAAAACTTTTAACACTGTATGTATGTATGTATATATGTGTGTATGTACCAACAGTTGTAATCCTCCTTTTGTTTTTATGAGCGTGTGTGGCCATTCTGTCATATGTCATTATTCTATGTATTTAGGTATATACAGTATTAAAACTGGCTGTTTATATGATGGTTGGCATTCGTACAGATGTATTCCCGACAAATCTAAAAGTATTTTTACCTCAGTCCTTATGGATGTATTAAGAGATATAAATCTGTTTATGTATCCTCAGCTGTACACATGTGAGTTCCCCTATTACATGACCCTAAATGAAGGTACTTTTCTACCGCTTAAAAATAACTTTAGCCTTGGAGCTCTATTAAAGACTTTATTAGGGAATTGAAAAAAATTGCAGTTCCATAATGTATTAGAACAATTTCTTAGTACTGTCTTTTTTAAAAAAAAGCCACAACCGTGACAAATCTTTAACAAAAAATGCAAATCGGCATTAGAACAGTCTGTCATATTCGCTTTATTTTCAGACTGTGATAATGAGGACTATAGAGTGTGCTGAATTTATATTGCAGATTGTGCCAGATTATTGTGCACTCTGTTTGAGGGCTTGTCCACACGTAATGGAATTGCTGCAGAAAATTTCTGCTGCAATGCCGTTGAAAGTAGCAGAGTTTCCGCTTCGGCAAAAATGCACCATTTCCTGAATTTTTGACTGCAGAACATGGTGCGTATTTTGCTGCGTTTTTCACAATGCTGGGAGATGGCGACATCGCAGCAATTCTATTCACTTTCCGCAGCAGGAATTGACATGCTGCGGTCCGAAAAATATGCACCGCAGGTCAATTTCTGCTCCTGGTGGTTAATTGGTTAAATCTCACCCACTTTGCTGCTACTGTATTCTGCTGCGTATTTTCTGTCCGCAATTCCGGACGGAACATATGCAGCAGTTTTGCTACGTGTGGACGAGCCCTTATATCGTCTCTTTAAAAACGCCATGTCGTTTTTGCTAAACTGCTTTTCTCTCCCCAGGAGTGTTTATCCAAGAGGAAGAGTTGTTTCGTGTGACATGTATATTTTTTCCCTATGTTCTCCGTGTGTTCTTTGTTTTTGCAGGTTCAGGCAACGATGACTGGCTACTTAAACTTGAAATTGTTTGGATAAGCGGCCCGGACGCCATCTTGGTTAGGATATTTGCTGCTACATAACATCGGGGAGGATGTTACCAGCATGGCTACACTGCGTCCTGACACTGTAGGTGGTACTTACCTTATAAATGGCAGCTGTTCACGCCTAACAGGGTTTTAAATGATCCTAAAGAAAAGACTTTATTAAGAAATTGCTATTTATCCATTTGCTCTAGTATCCAACTATGTTAATTCTATTTTTCTAGTATGCAGTCACTTTAGTACTGAACCAGGTACAGCAGTGGGATTGATATCAGACATTCTTACTATAGTAATATCACACGGACATGGACTCTATTCATATTTGAAGAAGCAGAACACATTCAACCCCTGAAATTCCCAATAAACACATTCATATTCTTTTATATTTGCCGACGGTCTATAATAAAGTCTCCAAATCTCTAATAATAATAACTATATACAGTATGTGGGTGTCGTGAGTGATTTTACTTGCTGGAGACCATATTTTTGGAGCATATAAAGCTGTGTTGGTTAAACTCTTATTTTATCTCACAGCTTCCGCTCTCCACCTGAGTGGTTAAAATGTAACTGTTTTTCGTCTTTCTTTTCACTTACCGGTATTATGTGGGAAAGCTTTGTCATTTTGTCATAAAGAAAGTGGAGCTTACGGTATTAACGTCGCTGTTGAGCTTTATGTTTATTTGCTTTGTATCTGTAGTCTTACCACAAATCTCCGAGTGACCAATTATGTTCAGTACATTACATAAGCTTCTAAAACGCACTTTTATAGTCATTAAAGAGAAACTTTTTTTTCTTTTTTTTTTTCTCAAAAAATTACTTATTTGTTTAACTATAAAGCTCATACTTTCATACAAAAAATGTAAGCTTTTACTTTTTGGCTGAGCCGTCTTGGTCCCCGGATAACTGCTGGAAATTCTATATACAGGGGTTGTGGTTAATCTGGATTTTTGTCTTGAAAAGAAAACCATCTGACATGAACGTGTGATAATGTTTTAATTTTTTTCTGGCACCGCATATTCACTACCTTTCCAGCCAGCAAAAATATTTTGCTTACACAGCCAAATCTAGGGCTGTGTATAAATGATAGCCTTATCAGATGTCTCAGGAAGCTGTTCATTTAATCCATCAGTACTTTTTCATTTTCTTTCATCCCGAATTCGGTCTTGTTTAGTAGAATTTCAGCTCCATTTATCTTACAAGAAAAACACTTATTAAAAAATAATTTTGTGCTCAATATTTGTGTGTTCTAAACCCATATATATTTTTAACTATTTCATGACTGCATGGTTGGCCCATTTTTATGGTTAGTTACAGTTTTGTGTTTTGGTGATCTGCTTGAGAATGTTTCTTTAATCTCTTGGTTTACATTAGAAAAGTGAGAAAAATTCTGTGTACGATGAATGATTTTTGAACAAAATAAGGAAGCTATACATTTTTTTATGTTGGTTTCTGCTATTAGTGTTTCTAACTGAGACAACCTTTATATTAAAATATATTTGTCTAATAAAGTAGATATTCTACAAGGCTGACTAGCATTAATATTATGGAGACAGTGCGCCTTTTAAGCTACAATCGAATTGGCGCTGCCTAACCTGGGGGGAAGATCTTGGCTTCACACTTAACCCCCTCATGGATAATTTCCTGCCAGCTTCTCGATAGGTTGTGATGCCCAAAATTCTCTCCAATAGGTGGTAATTCAGAAGCAAGTCAGAAATTAAGCTGAAGGTCAATGGCAGCACACTATTAGGGAGCAGCTAAGGGTATGTTCACACAGCCTATTTTCGGCCATTTTTCGGGCCGTAAATGCCCGAAAAACGTCCGAAAAATCGGAAGCAGAACGCCTACAAATATCTACCTACTGATTTCAATGGGAAAAACGGCGTTCTGTTCCGACAAGCTGTTTTTTTTAAGCAGCCATTTTTAAAAGCGGCCGCGTAAAAAAACGGCCACGAAAAAGAAGTGCATGTCACTTTTGGAGCCGTTTTTCATAGACTCTATAGAAAAACAGCTTCAAAAACGGCCGTAGAGACGGCCGTAAAAAACACAGCTAAAATCATGAGTGGCTTATAAAACGTCTGAATATCATGAGCTGTTTTCCCTTGAAAACAGCTCCATATTTTCAGAAGTTTTTGAGTTTGTGTGTGCACATACCCTAAGAGTCACAGAAGTAGCCAAAGATCGTAATTGGAGGTCTACATCTTAAAGCAACAAATAGGAAGAGTGCAGGAGCCAGGAACGGAACCAAGGGTCAGAGTCCGGAACAACCAAGAGTCAGGCTAGAGGCAGGCACTGCTAGGTAGATGGAGCTCTGCAGTGAGATGGGGATCGCGATACCCAACATGAGGTTTTAATTGTCATCAGTGAACAGTGTGAACTACAGATGGACGAGGTGACTAACAAGTAGGGTGTAGAGACAGAAATAATTAAGCAGTGGTTTTTATTTTTATATATACCTCTTGTTTATACGGGCAGGATACATAAAATATGCTAGCGATATGCATTACTTCTTGTGATTAGAAAAGTTAAATTGACAAACAATAACGATTTTTATCTATGAATAATCCGTTTTCATCGATGATAAAAGATAATTGTCATCTCAATAATTGGAACATGTACATAGGCTTTCAGCAATATGCAAAAAAAGAGTTCCCCTTTCAGGAGACCAGGACAAATGTAATCACAAAGTGTTTTAGCAATGTATGGTACGGTCACTGGATTTAGATGTCGTTTTTGTTACAAGCTTTAAAATAGACTAATAAACTTCTCATACACAATAATGAACAGAAAAACCATAATACACCATACAATCTCATTGGCAACCAAGAAGGGATTTCCTAGTGCCCCATCTGAGCAGTTCACAAGAAAAAGTTTAGTTAAATAAATAAAAAATATATGTCTATTGCCTTTAGATCTCACTGCATACAGATTTGTTATTAAAGGGAACCTGTCAACACGGGGATATATGGGAGAAAGGGCATTTTGAACGTAGCTTTTTTTTCTCGGTCATGCAAGTTGCGTGCTGATTGCAAGTGCCACTGAGGTGGGACTTGATGTGCGCGATGCTCTGCTCTGTGCGACGGCCCTAGCGATCTCCTGATTACCCTCTAGACTATTGAAGATAGTAGGTAGTTACCACTAAACTACTCTAGACCCCCCCTCCCAGGAATATGACCGAAACATGATCACTAACCCCTGAACAGCCTTATATAAAACTGTAGTGCATTTAGGAGTGGGATTTTCCGGTCTCAACCTACTAACGCACTTGGAAACCCTTTTTAAAAAATCCTGCTCATGAACCTCTGTTCATCATAGAGCCACTAGAAGGATGAATATCAATAATCTTAACAGTAGAAAAAAAGGGAACGGCCTAGCCCAATCCTGGGGCTTTAATAAACAGCCGCCTCCAACATCAGTTTGTTTTTCATGTCGCTATAAAATCTATCTTGGCTGTATAGTCCGCAGAATCACGGCCTTGATGATGCACTTGCTGATGTCCCTAGAAATAAGGGGTATCCAGATGGAAAATGGCAAAATCCTAGACTTGCTTTAACCCTATTTCACCACCCTCCGTTTCTTCTGATTCTCTAATGGAATTAAACAAAGGAACACTAGGCGGCATTCACACAGGCATATTTTGGCCAGTCTTTTGCTCCATTATTTTTAAGCTAAAGCAGGAGCAGAACCTACACAAATAAAAAATATAATATAAAGATTTGCATGACTCATGTTTTAGAGCCATTCCTGGTCTTGACTTACAAATACTGACCTAAATACTGCCGTGTGAAAGTGTCCTTAGGTATAAATAAGGGACAATGTGTAACATAACAGAGCAGTAGAGTAAGGTAATAAGGCAGTATTTGTACGGTCACTGATTGATGTACTGTGAATGGCATTTTTCATGTATTATTTTATGGAAATGATTAAATATGGGGAATAACAATGCAATAACACTTGCACCAATTTATCAGATACATCAAAACACATCCAAGAGTGTTAATTATCCTTCAATGTAAATGTTATGTATGTTGCTTAACTGTCACCTTCTGTATAGTGAGTAATTATTCTTTTAAGTATATGCAAATTGGTTGTTTACATTTTAACACGGGCATCACTGCGGTAGTTATTTTCTTATTAATTGTTATGTCTGACTTTTTGATACATTAATATCTATGCAAGGATTTAATTATTACTGTTCACTGAGGTTCCAGTAAAGCGTAGCACAATTCACACTGCGTAAACCTACCAAGTGCCATTTATAATACTGGTGTATTCTTATGTGTCAGAGGGGCCTGTGGGACCCCTCAGGCACCAGGGCCCAAGTGTGACTGCTACCTCTGCAGCCTTATAGCTACAACTATCTTCTTTCTGTATCTATCTATCTATCTATCTATCTATCTATCTATCTATCTATCTATCTATCTATCTATCTATCTATCTATCTATCTATCTATCCATCTATCCATCCAAACACACGGGCACACACATATGCCAACTATAATACTCATGTAAAATGCCGCCTCTCAAAGTCTAAGCATCAGACGTTTTCTTCTTTGCTTAGATTAATGTGTTTGACATTTATACTTACTAGAACTGACTCACCTGAATCTTTGAAGTCAGGTTTTGGTGGCCAAATTATCAGTCAAACATTAGATCACTAGGTATTTGAAGAAAAAGCTTTCTCAAATCAGCATGAATCCAGACTAGTGATGACTCCCTTAAATTGAGCCTGTTTTCCGGTGTTATTCTCTTAGCTTGTGTTCTCACTTATACCCCAGTAGACCATTAGAATATTTCACCAAAGGCCGTTGATTATTTAAACCTTATTTAAGGAGAATGGTTGTGGTCTTTCTTGAGTTTTCTAAAACAGAACACTATCCTACATTTAAAATATATATATTAGGAATCCTCTAATTCTTCCATTCACAACGATACCAAATGTGTGCACGCCATGTAGTCTTAGTGCCGAGAACAAAGACCCTAGTTTTAGATTTATTTCTCTCCCTTAGTTTTACACACAGCATCTGTACATGGATAATATTCATCCAGGTATAGAATTTGGTGGATAGGGGTACTTATTGTATGTTTGGGGTAACCTATATTTTGCATAATATGAACGTATTAATGTGCTTAACACTCGCGCAAAATTGTGTCCTGTAGGATGTCTTCTACTAGAGCAGGTGAGTGTGCACTTTTTTGTATTGGGGCTTTTTTATTTGTTTTTTTACTTTTTTCATTGTTTTAGAATTTTTATTACAATATTTTTATCAATTAAATAATTAATAATTTTTTTGCTATCGGGGCTCAAGTCAGCAGGAAACACATGATCGTTTTGTTCCCTGCTCTCCCCAAATACTGATCACTGAGAACAGGGGTATTTGGTGACAGCACAGTGTCGGGCTGCCAATAATGTGCAACATCGCGCTGTGCCATCAAAAGGAACACTAATGTAAACTGTGCCATCAAGCCATTAATTTACATAGGGCTTAATTCAGGATATTTTCACACAGGGTTTTGTTCCGTGTTTTTTTCAGCGGAATCCACAGCAAAAACCACTTTGTCTTTTTTTGTTTTTTTTATTACCACGAGCGTAAAAAAATGCTCATGGGAAAAAGAAGCGACATAACCTATCTTGAGGAGTTTCCCACCTCAAAAACCCCATTGAACAGTGCCGTAGTCTGCTCTAGAAAAATTGGTAGAGACCCTAGCAGCTGGCAGGGATAATTTTAATGAACGAACAAATAAATGTGCAAGGCACAAGAAAGTCCCAAGTTTCCCAGCTGCTATAGAATTAATTAAAATATAACTTTTAATGTTTAAATTAGAAACAAATTGGAAACAAGTTGCAGTGCATAAGGTAAATGGTTGTACAATAGTTTGTGTCAATTAAAATTTTTCTTCAGAGCTGGTTAATCTAACGTTGGAGATCTGATGTATGTTAGGATCTCAGTGTGTCAGGCATGGACGGCAGCTGCAGACTGCTCGGGCAGCCTCTAGTATGACACAGTGATAGAGTTTATTTGTTAGACCAGCAATCATTGCTGGTCTAACAAATAAACTCTATCACTGTGTCATACTAGAGGCAGTCTGCAGCTGCCGTCCATGCCTGACACACTGAGATCCTAACATACATCAGATCTCCAACGTTAGATTAACCAGCTCTGAAGAAAAATTTTAATTGACACAAACTATTGTACAACCATTTACCTTATGCACTGCAACTTGTTTCCAATTTGTTTCTAATTTAAACATTAAAAGTTATATTTTAATTAATTCTATAGCAGCTGGGAAACTTGGGACTTTCTTGTGCCTTGCACATTTATTTGTTCGTAGTCTGCTCTACACACCAATACCTAACATTGTCAACTTTGTTATAAGGTAATTCTAATACCTGAACTAAATATGAATAACTTAGTGGTATGATTGAGAATAAGACATCTTATTGACTACTCACTCTTTACTATGTGCACACTAATAGGATAAATTATAGTAATTTCCTTAAAGCCACAGAGTCTCCCATGTGAAGTAGGCGGATTCATGTATTTTTCATCATGGGATATTTCTGTAATGGTTTTAGTACCTACTGAGTCCATGAGTAAAATATGGGGGCCTCTGTCAAATCTGCAGCGTATTACAGTAGCAGCAAAGTGGATGAGATGTAACAAATCTCATCCACACGCTGCAGAACATTTCTTTGCAGAAATTGACCTTCAGTGCAGATTTTTAAATCCGCAGCATGTCATTTAATGCTGCAGATTGGTTGTGCATTTTTTGCAGATTTGCCCCATTAGCTACAATGAGGAAGTAAAAGTTTGCAACAAATGCCAAATGTTGCATTTTAGCTGCGGAATAGCTGCAGCTCTACAGCAAAAATCGCAACAAAACACCAACCACTTTTTCCACCTTAAAATTAAAAAGTACTATAATCAATACCAGTGGCGGATTAGGTAGACCATAGGCCCTGGACTGTTCACCAAGCTTGAGCCCCCCTCTCTACCGCCGGCCTGCCACACTGTGTCTATAGTCAACACCACCTTTCTGTGCAAACATTGACATTTTCAGCCTCTATAGCAATACAAAAATTCAGACACCAAACCCCCTAAATTGTTTTATACCTCAAACCAAACCCCTAAGCAAATTAAGACCCCAGGCCCATACATTAGCTTAGAACAAAAAAATTCAGACCCCCCCCAAGGTGTAACTAAACTTTTAAAGAACCTTTGTCGTGTCATAGGAAAATGCCAGAAGTTTTGATCAGTGAGGGTCCCCCACCGATCACTAAAACAAAGTGGCAGAAGCGCTCGGGTGAGCATTGTTCCACTTAATTTCTGATCAGCTTTCTATTGAGCCCATACATCGCTTGCTCGGCTATCAGAGGAAAGACTATCTGAAACAAAGTGGCACAGCGCTCACCCGAGCGCTTCTGTCGCTCTGTTTTAGTGATCGGTGGGGGCCATCGTGCTCCCGATCAGAACTTTTGACGTGTCACTATGACATGTCAGACTTTTTAAAAAAGTTTAGTTACCCTTTAAGCAGTCAGACACCCCTCCCCTTGCAGTAAAATAACTCATGTGGGCTCTATGGGGGGATTATACTGCACAGGGAGAGTCATAATTGCAGGAGTGAGCTGGGCCAGGGAACAGGGGGCATGCGCCGCAGCCACGATATCTACATCAAAAGAGATTGTCGTATTTTGACTAGCAAACATGCTGCACGTTAGGCACGTCTGCTAGAACACGCCTCTCAGACGCTGCACGCACCTCCAGGGAAGAGCAAGATGGCAGCAGTGCTCCCTTCACATTCTGAAGAGAAGGGCAGGGCAGTTAGGTGAGTGAGCTCTAACCATCTTACTGACTGCAGAGGACTCAATTGGGTTTAATCCCCCTTTAGAGCTCTCAGTAGTTATTATACCTCGGAGGGGGGGGGGGGCTGAGCATCTAACTGACTGCTGAAGGCTCTATGGGCAGGGAAATAATTTCCCACCCATAGAGCCCTCAGCAGTTAGTCAGATGCTCAGACCCTCCATGAAGTATAATCCCCCCCAAAGAGCCCTCAGTAGTTATACTGCAAGGGGGAAGTCAGGTGCGGCTTTATGGGAAGTAGTATCTACAGGAGGCTCTATGGAGGGCATTATCTACAGGAGGTTCTATAGGGGGCACTATGTATTGGGGCGCTACCTACAGGGAGCTCTATGTGGGGCATTGTCTACAGAGGGAGCTATGGGGTCGCTATCTACAGGTGGTTCTATGAGGGGCGCTATCTACAGGGGGCTCTATGGGGGACACTATCTACAGGGGGCTCTATGGGGCGGCACGATCTACAAGGGGTACTGTTTGTGTGTGGGAAACAGTGTATGGTTCTATTATAATCGGGGACATAGTGTGTGGTTCTATTATAATTAGAGGTGCAGTGTATGGCGCTATTACATTTAGGGAAATAGTGTGTGGCACCGTGTGAATTTTATCTTTGTTAATAGGTGCAGAAATGTTTGAAAAGTGAGAAGCTAAAGGCATCTCAGATGCAAACTGCAGAAATGGGCTGTGGCCGGGAGAAGTCTGGACCGGATGGAGAAGAAAAGTGAAAAAGAACAACTAGAATCTTGTCACCTGTGAGTCACTCAATGTAAATGTTTATTCTGCCTCTAATCAGTACTGTAGTCACTGTGTGATAGTGATATGATTTTTATTTTGTCAAACAGCATATCCTTACCGTTGTTCGAGCCATGCTGGGAGCAGTAGTTTTACACGGTACAAACCTATATGGCAGGGGTTACACTAAATTTGCAAATGATCTCTATAGTGAGCTGTATTTGTGCTGCTACTGTATTTATGTACTGAGCTTGGTTCTGGTGCTGTATTTATGTACTGAGTTTGGTTCTGGTGCTATATTTTTATACTGATCTTGGTTCTGCGTTTGTATTTAATAGTAGTCAGTGTGGTGCTGTATTTATGTACTGAGCTATGTCCTGGTGCTGTATTTATGTACTGAGCTTTGGTCTGGCGCTGTATATATGTACTGAGCTTGGTTCTGGTGCTGTATTTATTTACTGAGCTTGGTTTTGGTTTGGTATATATGTACTGAGCTTGGTCCTGGTGCTGTATTTATGTAATGAGCTTGGGTCTGGTGCTGTATATAGGAGCTTAGTTCTGGTACTGTATTTATGTACTGAGCTTAGTTCTGGTGCTGTATTTATTTACGCAGCTTGGTTTTGGTGTGGTATATATGTACTGAGCTTTGTTCTGGTGCTGTATTTATGTACTGAGCTTGGTTCTTGTTTATTTATGTACTGAGCTTGGTCCTGGTGCTGTATTTATGTACTGAGCTTTGTTCTTGTTCTGTATTTATTTACTCAGCTTGGTTTTGGTGTAATATATATGTACTGGGCTTTGTTCTGTTGCTGTATATATTTACCTTAAATATAGATTTAAACAACAGAGACTACTGTTTTTTTAAGGTTATATTCATGTACTGCAGATTTATTTCCAGAAACCGCATACAATTTAAAGCTCCTGGCTTTTTTAGGGTCAAAGTATTCTGCTTTCTATTTTCTGTATGGCTCATTCTGTTTTTACAGCAAAGTTAAAACCGTGCCAGATCTGTGGCCGCCTAAACAGAAATCTGTTAATGTTTGGTATGGTGTCTTCAGAGTTCGGGGGAAGGGAAGGCACACTTTGTGAACAACTGGGTCCGACCACTGGGATTCCCCATAGATTGCTAAAATAGGACACATTGGTCCCCCGCCCCCTCACAACCACGCGGCCACGGTGAAGAGGGGATTGTATGGAGTGGTAGTTGTGGATGCGTACCGGTGTTCTATTTAAGTGTTGCTCTCCCAGTTATTTCCATGATTCCCATAGGGTTTGTATAAGTAGCATTCTCAACTGGTATGAAATGACAATCTTAATAAATTCTCCCATTAAATGTGTCTGTGTTTCTGCTATGATAATTTTTAAAGGTAAGCTCTTACCAAAAGAGAATACTTTTGCCAAAATATATATCGTATGCGTCAATGACACATAATAATCCTTTTATAGATAGTTCATCCCAAGCAGATCAATTTGAAAATTACCAAGACTTATGATTTAATTCTATTTTTTAAGTTCAACAGATCAGGTTTGCTTTTATAAATAAGACATTTCCATTCCCTTCACATTACGGTTTGTTTATTAATGAAATGAAGTGTCACAATTTCTCTATAGTACTGTATATGTGTTCTTTTATTTATTTTTATGGATATAATATGTTAATAATATGACAATGGCAGTTCTATTCTCGGCTCGGCCAGTCTCTGTGGTCTCCTTTAATATTTGCCAACTTTGTCTCCTAAGAGTTAGGCAGCTTACTCTAAATGTCACATTTTACCGTTTGCTAATTTCAGACCTTGGGAAGGCTAAAAGATAGCAGCACAACAGAAAATGGCCCATCTGTTGGAATGAGGAAGCCAGTGGTACGTAACACAACTGTTGTTTCTGGAAATCTGCCCCTTTTTTCTCTATATATACCTTTTCTTTAATGTAGCCTTATGAGAAAGCACACTAGTGTCTAGATTAATATAGGGCGGCTGTATGCGTAATATTCATTCATAAAGATGGTATAAAGACTGATGCTCAGGACCAGAAATACTTTAACCTTTTTTTTTTTTCAACTTCATTGAAATAATTTATTTTTGTGACCAAAATTTAGGGGTTTTTTAGAATTATTTTACGATGTATTAGTTTGTGAAAATGATAATTAAAAAAAATATGCTTTGAAATTCTAGGTACCTGGTAGTCATACAGCATAGGCATAAAATATTTTTTTTATTCATGTTTCTTTATTCATCTACTGTTAATTTTATTGTATTACTTGTCCAATTGAGGATAATTGGGTTGGGGCTAGTAAAGGGGATGGGGGGGGTGTTATTTTATTATTTAAGTTTTTGGTTTGGTTATGTTTTTTTTTTTGCTTTCATAGGTTGTCCCTCAAGGGTCAGAAAAAGACCATTAAGGGATTTTATTATTTGTATGTATGTATATATATATATATATATATATATATATATATATATATATACATATTTTATATTATTTTTTTTACACTATACTTTTGCAATGTAGCTGGGGCTGGTTACAATTGTCACTGTTAAGGCTGTTAGACCCAGAAGATCTCTCCTGCAACAAGCTTTCCAGTGATCATGCGATTAGTCACATGACCTCCGAGACCCATGTCTGCTTTGATTAGAGGGGGGGGGTGTCCATATACTTTTAGGTGGCATTAGTGTTCGCAGGGTGCTGTCGCCATTTTTTGTCTGCTGTATTTCTGCAGTCACAGGTGTTCTTGCACCTGCATACATTTTGTATCATTTAGTTGGAATGTGCTGTTCAACTTTTTGTTGTGTTTATGTGATCCATATATGTGGGGTTAGTGACTGCCTCCACTTGTTGTTCTTGCACTCCTCCCATTCTGCCCTGGGTGATTTTAATCAGTTCAATGCTGGATCCTACCATCCCCAGGTATATATGTAGGCTTAGTCCCAGTTCTGGGTGTATGTGCAGCGTAGGTTCCCACCTTACAGAGGTCGCCTTGTCGTGGCAGGTGGGCTAACACTTTTTGATCAAAATGTGCACTAAGAACCTCCCTATTTGTAAGTAGATTTAGCTTTAGTGCATATTTATTTATATTTAGTGGTTTAGGTGGCATTAGTGTTCGCAGGGTGCTGTCGCCATTTTTTGTCTGCTATATATATATATATACATATTTTATATTATTTTTTTTACACTATACTTTTGCAATGTAGCTGGGGCTGGTTACAATTGTCACTGTTAAGGCTGTTAGACCCAGAAGATCTCTCCTGCAACAAGCTTTCCAGTGATCATGCGATTAGTCACATGACCTCCGAGACCCATGTCTGCTTTGATTAGAGGGGGGGGGTGTCCATATACTTTTGTGTACTAGTGTAGAATCCAAACATCAGAATATCATGATTTTTCAATCTTTATTATGGACAAAATACATAAGACATTCACAGTTTCCCTAAAAACAATTAAATAAGAAATCTTGCCCATAAAAAAGAAGCATAGAGGGTGGCCGATATAAAATGCAAAGTAAAAAATGGATAAATATAAACTTGAGTTGGACAAGATAAATATCAGTCACCACCTCGCACCCCTGAAGTTGTGGCTGGTGTTAATCATGTCCAACTCTGGTGTATTTAATGGTTTGACAGTATCGCCGTTTAGGAAACTCTACCACAGTCCGTATCGGTACAAATACAGGGGTGCCACCTAGGAAATGTTGTGTTTTTTGGATATCTTCGCATAAAAAAGGAACTGAAAAACCATGTACACCAAATGTGAACTCTTTATTCACAGAAAGGTTCAGTGTTTCAGCCTCTATGCGTTCTAGACCAGGCTTGGTAAAGACCTCATGGAGGATGAAATATTGTCTGTTTGAATAAAGAGTTCTTATTTATCTTCCGCATGGAGTTCTGTGGTTTTTCCATTCTTATGGTATCACAGTTTATGGATGTTTTGTTCTATTTGGGTTTTCCCTTTGTAGGGGTCGTGAGTATTATCCCAGTAACTATGATCCATGTACATATTATGAGTATACATTGTTGCTATTGCATTTTAGTTTTAAATGTCTTTTGAGAGGTTTTTTTTTTATGAACAATGCAGAATTCGATTTATTTTTAGACACAATTTTTGGCTTTTTTTTTTTATAGAATTTTTAGGCTTTTAGTTTGAAAAAGGTCTATTTTAGGGTAAATGGGTCTTGGCTAGTGGTATAACAGCCATTGGCAAGGGGAGTATTTTTTTTAGGGTGGGTTATTTTATTTATGGGGTTTTTTTTTTTGCTTGTATTTTTATATCTTTATGGTCTGTCTCTCAAAGGTTAGAAAAGCACATTGGGGGATTTTGTAATTATTTTTTTTTTAAATTGACACTATACATTCTCATTTTAACTCTTACAGGGAAAATCTGCCTTGTTGCCGTGACAGTCGCCAATGTTAGGGCTGTGCTGTGTCTAGTTAGACCCATCAGCAGCCTCCTACTACCGGCATCCCGACGATCATGTGAACAGTCACATAATCACCGGGACCAAAAGCGGAAGCGGCCTCTATTCTATACACAGGGCTCATTGAGAGCTATATATTTCAAAACAGAGAATACAGAAGCAGTGAAAACCACTTCTGTCTTCTTTCCAGGGTCCCCAGCAGTCTCTGACTGACAGGCGCCAGATGTTTGGCAGCCTGGTCGCTCGGGCAGCTGTTTTAAGCCTTCTCTGTAAATATACGGTGGGCGGTCGTTAAGAGGTTAATAAAGATTAATATTTCATGAAGGGGTACTATATATTTCTTAGTTTTGTGGTTTAATAAGGAATAAAGGGAACAAATCGGGCATGCACGCTCGGCTCTCTATTTAAGTTCATGTCAACAGACGAGCAAAGTAACTCTGTTCTTCCTGTAACTCGTACAGACTTGAGTAGTTGGTATTCTCTGCCAGCTCCTACCTTCTTCTACTTCCTATCTCAGCCATGTTGTCCATTTTGCTTGGCAAGATGTGGGTCACAGGACCCCTGTTCTCCCAATAGGTGGGTGTCTCAGTGGTGGGATCCCACCTATAAAATCTTCATGACCTATCCAATGGATTGTCAATGGTTGGAATAACCTGTTAAAGTTTACCACACTATTTTGGATAGTTACGTACATGTGCTGAGCTTTTGTATAAAATGTGGTAAATGAAAGAGGATACCAATGACACTTTAACCCCTTTAGGACTAAGCCATTTTTTGATTTTTCAGTTTCGTTTTTCACTCTCAGCCTTCTAAGAGCCATAAGTCTTTTATTTTTCCGTCAGAATGATGTGAGGGCTTATCTTTTGCGGTAAGAGTTGTAGTTTCTATTGGTAGCATTTAAAGTACCATATAATGTACTGGGAAGCTGAAAAAAATAAATATTTGTTTCCTCTATTGTTTTTTGGGTTTAGTTTCTACGGCTTTCACAGTGCGGTAAAAATGACAACTTAACTATATTCTGTGGCTCAATACAATTATGCTGATACCAAATTTATATTGTTTTTTTATCTTTTACTACTTTTTTTTAAAAAAAACAAACACTTTTTCTTAAATTTTTTTAATGATGTTTCACCACATTCGGAGAGCCATAACTTTCTTATTTTTCCATGGATTGAGCGGTGTGAGGGCCAATTTTCTTGCGGGACGAGCTGTAGTTTTTATCGGTACCATTTTTTATTTTTTTTTTGAACTTTCAATATTTTCTTTTTTTCTTTTCACTAATAAAAACTTAATTAAACTTTTTTTTTATACACATTTCATTAGTCCCTCTAGGGACTACTAATGTATTGCAGTATATTGTCATTTTTATAGGCTTCTGTTAAGCCCAGCCACAGGCACGGATTAACAGAGGCAAAGTGAAGGCAGTCCTGGGGGCCTTCATTGGGTGGGCTGCCATGACAACCATCCTCATCCCCTGATCTCGTTGCAGGGGGGGGGGGGTGATGAGATGTTGGAACCCTCTTTTCAACGCCTCAGATGCTGCGTTTGCGGTTGACCGCAGCATTCGAGAGGTTAAACAGCCAGGAACAGCGCGATCGCTGTTCCTGGCCATTAGTCCCGGGTGTCCGCTGTAGAACGCAGCTGACACCCGCTGAGTATGGAGCGCACTACATACATTACCTCCCTCACTATGACGTACCTGGCACGTCATTTTGCGGGAAAGGGCTAACTAAAACTTGTATAGACTTTGTCATGAAAGTACAAAACATTCTACCAAGCTTCACGACATTTATCATGCTTCTCTGCTACCGTTGACATTCTTTCTTTATCTCTACTAATGTCTAAAATCAAGTGCAAGGCCAAGTAATGAACTCGATGAACTGAAAGTTAGAGTCAAACAAATTGTATAACTAAGTAACTTCGAGTTGGATGATGAGAGAACAATTTATGAGAGATATTGCTCCAGAGATTTCCCTTCCTTCACCTTCCTGTTGATTAGGAACCGTGCTGGTAGACGACGGTTATGTAAAGTGAATCAATAAATAATTTAATGTACCCTCCAGCTCACGTCTCTTTCTTAGATTTATGACAGCTGAGGATTATGATTCTAAAGGAGGATAAACTGCAAAATGAGACATGTATGAATGCAAATGGAGTGATGCTTTCTTTACACATGCCTTACGTAAAACTAGAAGTGATTAGAAATGGAATATATATGAATACAAGAAGACACATATTCTCTGAAAACTCAGTATTGATTGGAACTCATATTATTAGCATAATTTTGCTGAACATTTCTGAACTATTTCTCTATGTACATGAATTTTACTTTTAAATGTTCTATAGAATAATATAACATAATATTTAAAAGTTTTTTTGGTTGGTTCTTTGTGTATAGAGGAATCTATATTTAAAGAATAAGCATTTGTAAGGCACAGATTTAGCAAAACTAATTTTGTCATTTGTCGCCTTTCACTGTGATATCACAATGTGTAATCTGTGGTTTGTCATAGGACAGCATTATCTTACAGTACCTCAGGCATTTCTTATGGTTTACATATTATTCAATGAATGCTTTGCTATATCCTTTCACAATGAATGTCTACCTTTTGTAATCATGTTTTTTTTTTAGGACCAACACTATGTATTAATACTATATACAGTGAAGGAAATAAGTATTTGATCCCTTGCTGATTTTGTAAGTTTGCCCACTGTCAAAGACATGAACAGTCTAGAATTTTTAGACTAGGTTAATTTTACCAGTGAGAGAGAGATTATATTTAAAAAAAAAACCAGAAAATCACATAGTCAAAATTATATATATTTATTTGCATTGTGCACAGAGAAATAAGTATTTGATCCCTTTGGCAAACAAGACTTAATACTTGGTGGCAAAACCCTTGTTGGCAAGCACAGCAGTCAGACGTTTTTTGTAGTTGATGATGAGGTTTGCACACATGTTAGATGCCATTTTGGCCCACTCCTCTTTGCAGATCATCTGTAAATCATTAAGATTTCGAGGCTGTCGCTTGGCAACTCGGATCTTCAGCTCCCTCCATAAGTTTTCGATGGGATTAAGGTCTGAAGACTGGCTAGGCTACTCCATGACCTTAATGTGCTTCTTTTTGAGCCACTCCTTTGTTGCCTTGGCTGTATGTTTCGGGTCATTGTCGTGCTGGAAGACCCAGCCACGAGCCATTTTTAATGTCCTGGTGGAGGGAAGGAGGGAAGGAAGGTTCCCCCCGTGTAGTTTTCGGCTGAGCTCTCACCTTCCTCCGGATCAAGGATACCCCACGAGGTGAGATTTTGCATGGAGCCCCAGATTGATGTCGATTGACAGTCATTTTGTATGTCTTCTATTTTCTTACTATTGCACCAACAGTTGTCTCCTTCTCACCCAGCGTCTTACTTATGGTTTTGTAGCCCATTCCAGCCTTGTGCAGGTCTATGATCTTGTCCCTGACATCCTTAGAAAGCTCTTTGGTCTTGCCCATGTTGTAAAGGTTAGAGGCAGACTGATTAATTGAGTCTGTGGACAGGAGTCTTTTATACAGGTGACCATTTAAGACAGCTGTCTTTAATGCAGGCACCAAGTTGATTTGGAGCGTGTAACTGGTCTGGAGGAGGCTGAACACTTAATGGTTGGTAGGGGATCAAATACTTATTTCTCTGTGAACAATGCAAATAAATATATATAATTTTGACTATGTGATTTTCAGTTTTTTTTTAAATATAATCTATCTCTCACTGGTAAAATTAACCTTGCCTAAAAATTCTAGACTGTTCATGACTTTGACAGTGGGCAAACTTACAAAATCAGCAAGGGATCAAATACTTATTTCCTTCACTGTATTTATATCAAAATCTTAAAGGCTCATGCAGAGCTCCATAACAGTTTAAAGGGGCTCTCCTCTTTGAACAAAGTGACCCCCTGCTAAGATACTCAGCGATTAGTGGAAATCTGTAGGGAAACCCGGCAGTGTTCAACTTTCCTGCAGCTCCTCCACAGGGTAAATAAAGCATTGCACAGTTTCAATACAAATCAATGGAATGACTGTGTAATGCAGGACAGAACAGATCCTGCAGAGTGAGACCCTCTTTTTAAAGGGGTTTTCCACTTTCTGACAATTGATGACCCTTCCACCGGATAGGTCATCAGTACATGATCTGTGGGGGTCCGACACCTGGGCTCCGCAGAGATCAGCTGGTCCGGTGCCTCCGTGCACCGGATGTAAATGTCGGAAGCAGTTGGCTCCAACCACGGAATAGCGGCTGAGCTGCAGTACTGCAGCTCTGCTCCTATTAAAGTGAATAGGAGCAAACCTGCAGTTCTGCAGCACGGCCCTATGCTATGTACGGTGCCAGCTGCTTCCGGGCTCTGTACATAGCATAATGTGCCATAACATAAGGTACCCGCAGACCACCGGAGCGGCTTATCGGTGCAGTGTCCGGGTGTCGGACCCGCACCATTGATATACTCATGACCTATCCGGTGGATAGGTAATTAGTTGTCAGAAAGTGGAACACCCCTTTAAACCGTCTTCACTGTAGCTAAGAGATGAGAATCCTGAACAGAGGACCCCCAGCTACTAACTCAGAATTCCCTAATAGGGTATATCAAATTGTTTGTTTTTTTAAACCGGACAACCCCTTTAACTGTTACATTTTGTCTACCACTAGAGGTAGGTTTAGAGCTTGCTGCATACTATTTTACTATTGAATTCAATGTATAAACAGTATGCAGTTAGGTCCACAGCTGGCTTGAGTTGTGCCTGCAGACCAACAGAGTTATATAATTTTACTATATGTCTGCGCAGTTGGTTTGGAGCCCTGTATTAAAACAATAGTGCTCTGATTCCTTTAACGATATATTAAAGGCTATGAACACCTTTAAACCCCCAAATTTTTTTTTTAAATAAATCAATGTTTTAACTGATTTCAAACAACTTTTAATTTGACTTTATTTTTTAAACTACATATTATATATGTATTTTGTTTACATAGAAGCAGTATTGTTCCATCAAAGCCAATTCCGTCAGATCAGCTGAACTGACGGCTTGGGTGAAAGCTGGTTCTGCGTGTCTCTGACACACAGGATCCAGCTAATAATGATCACATCTAAGTTCATGATACATAGAGGCTGTGTCTTAAAAATTAGAATAAAAAAAAATTAATTAAAGTTCATTTAAAAGTTGTTTGAAACCACTCCAAAAATGTATTTATTCAAAAAATAAAAATGTATTAAAAAATGTACTTGGCCTTTATAAAAACAAGAGAGCACAGAACTTTGGACCTTTTTTTAATTAAAAAAATAAGTTAGATACTTTAAGGCATGACTCATAGTGACCAAGTGTTATAAAAATACTTCTTTAAGCGCGGTTAAAAGCAATCATCAAGTCCAACTATAAAAAGAACCAATACAATGTAAAATACCTGACTAAGATGGTAACAGTGAAATGCGTTTTGAGGTAATTTTTGTGGCAAACGCTGCAGCCGCCATGTCTAAGGTTGAGACTCCGTCTTTCTTTATTCGATCCTGTTTTCCTAATTGATACCTTTTATTAGTTGTTGTTAGCAGCGTGCTCCTATGAATTCTGTACCGCTATCTTCTCTGGGGTATTTTACCTTATACCACGTTAGTTAATTATTCTCCTATGAGTTTTAGGAGACGCTGTGCAGCATGATTTTGCATGTATGTGTGTACAGTGAAGGAAATAAGTATTTGGTCCCTTGCTGATTTTGTAAGTTTGCCCACTGTCAAAGACATGAACAGTCTAGAATTTTTAGGCTAGGTTAATTTTACCAGTGAGAGATAGATTATATATATAAAAAAAAAAAAAAGAAAACCACATTGGCAAAATTATATTTATTTGCATTGTGCACAGAGAAATAAGTATTTGATCCCTTTGGCAAACAAGACTTAATACTTGGTGGCAAAACCCTTGTTGGCAAGCACAGCAGTCAGACAGTTTTTGTAGTTGATGATGAGGTTTGCACACATGTTAGATGGAATTTTGGCCCACTCCTCTTTGCAGATCATCTGTAAATCATTAAGATTTCGAGGCTGTCGCTTGGCAACTCGGATCTTCAGCTCCCTCCATAAGTTTTCGATGGGATTAAGGTCTGGAGACTGGCTAGGCCACTCCATGACCTTAATGTGCTTCTTTTTGAGCCACTCCTTTGTTGCCTTGGCTGTATGTTTCGGGTCATTGTCGTGCTGGAAGACCCAGCCACGAGCCATTTTTAATGTCCTGGTGGAGGGAAGGAGGTTGTCACTCAGGATTTGACGGTACATGGCTCCATCCATTCTCCCATTGATGCGGTGAAGTAGTCCTGTGCCCTTAGCAGAGAAACACCCCCAAAACATAATGTTTCCACCTCCATGCTTGACAGTGGGGACGGTGTTCTTTGGGTCATAGGCAGCATTTCTCTTCCTCCAAACACGGCGAGTAGAGTTAATGCCAAAGAGCTCAATTTTAGTCTCATCTGACCACAGCACCTTCTCCCAATCACTCTCAGAATCATGCAGATGTTCATTTGCAAACTTCAGACGGGCCTGTACATGTGCCTTCTTGAGCAGGGAGACCTTGCGGGCACTGCAGGATTCTAATCCATTACGGCGTAATGTGTTACCAATGGTTTTCTTGGTGACTGTGGTCGCAGCTGCCTTGAGATCATTAACAAGTTCCCCCTGTGTAGTTTTCGGCTGAGCTCTCACCTTCCTCAGGATCAAGGATACCCCACGAGGTGAGATTTTGCATGGAGCCCCAGATCGATGTCGATTGACAGTCATTTTGTATGTCTTCCATTTTTTTACTATTGCACCAACAGTTGTCTCCTTCTCACCCAGCGTCTTACTTATGGTTTTGTAGCCCATTCCAGCCTTGTGCAGGTCTATGATCTTGTCCCTGACATCCTTAGAAAGCTCTTTGGTCTTGCCCATGTTGTAGAGGTTAGAGGCAGACTGATTAATTTAGTCTGTGGACAGGAGTCTTTTATACAGGTGACCATTTAAGACAGCTGTCTTTAATGCAGGCACCAAGTTGATTTGGAGCGTGTAACTGGTCTGGAGGAGGCTGAACTCTTAATGGTTGGTAGGGGATCAAGTACTTATTTCTCTGTGCACAATGCAAATAAATATATATAATTTTGACAATGTGATTTTCTTTTTTTTTTTATATAATCTATCTCTCACTCATAAAATTAACCTAGCCTAAAAATTCTAGACTGTTCATGTCTTTGACAGTGGGCAAACTTACAAAATCAGCAAGGGATCAAATACTTATTTCCTTCACTGTATATAATATCCATTGGGCCATTGCTCATATTTAGAGTTGTTGATTACTTGGATTATACAATAGCATTACTTTATTGGGCAAGCATGCAATGGAGTTGCGATCGATCATGAATTCATGATGCATTTATTGGACTTATTTAGGGGAATCTTGCTGCCAGTGGCGTAGCTATAGGGGTCGTAGCGGTCGCAATTGCGACCGGGCCCCAAAGCCCCCCGCATCGCATCACATCAATAAAAAGTTACTATAGTAACTCGGGCCACGGGCCCCTGTTACTATAGTAATTGACAGTACTTACCTTCCTGGTTCCGGAGCGCAGCGGAGGTCCTGACGTCACAGCGCTGTGCGCAGCACACAACACCGTGATCCTGGATAGAGTCAGGACAGAAATTCCGCCGTGACTGAAGAGGAGGGTAAGATTAATATCCCTGTCTGCTGAAGTTGATTGGCGGGGTCCGTCTCCAGGGACCCGCCAATTAGCTGTTTTGAAGGGGCCGCAGCGCTCGTACGAGAGCTGCTTCCCCTTCATTCCGGTCACTTGCTCACATTGTGAATCCGTGTCAGCGATTCACAGTATGAGCGAGTAAGGGAAATTAAGGGGAAGCAGCTCTCGTACGAGTGACTGGTTGGCGGGTCCCGGGAGTCGGACCCCGACACATCAGCTATTGATGGCCTATCCTGAGGATAGGCCATCAATGTTTAGGGACTGGACAACCCATTTAAGCCTACGATCTAGCAGGCTTAGAGAGCCCATGAGACAGGATCACAGATTGTGTGATGCTGTCTGCTGGGCCCTGTATCTAAGCCAATCACATGGTAGGCTTAGATACATGGCCCATGTGTGATCCTGTCTGATGGGCCCTGTATATAAGCCTACCACATGTACTGTATAAGATTACTGTCTGCTGGACCTTGTATCTAAGCCTATCTTGTGGTAGGCTTAGATTCAGGGTCCCACAGACCGTATCACACATGGGCCCTGTATCTAAGCCTAACACATGTGTTACTAATCGCTTTTTGTGTGTTTTCTTACAGGTTCGGTCGTTGGACTACGTCGGATTCCAGTACTACTTCGATGACGGCTTTTTTATTATCAATAAAATGGTTAATGAGGGTTGTGTGTTTTTTTTTTATTTCAATAAAATATTTTTTCTATGTTTTTGTGTTTTTTTTTAAACTATATTACTACCGCCTCAGTAATGGCCGCAGGCTGATTGACTGCATCTATTACTAAGGTGGGGCTTAGTGTTAGCCGGTGCAGAGGCTAACACTAACCCCCTTTATTACCCCGGTACCCATCGCCACCAGGGGTACTGTGAAGAGCCGGGTACCATCCAGTACTTGACCATCTGTAGCGATGGTCGGCCACCGGGGAGGCCGCAGGCTGGTATTATCAGGCTGGGAAAGGCCAGAAACAGTGGCCCTTCCCACCCTGATAATGCTAGGCTGCTGCTGCTTTATTGTATCTGGCTGGTTATGAAAAATGGGGGGGAACCCACGTCATTTAAAAAAAAAAAAAAAAATTATTGGAAAGAACGATGTGAGGTCCCCCCCAATTTTCATAACCAGCCAGATACAACACAGCAGCAGAAGGCAGCATAACCAGGGTGTGAAGGGCCACTGTTTTTGGCCTTCCCCAGGCTAATAATACCAGGGTGCGGCCGCCCGGTGCCTGACCGTCACTACAGATGGTCGGGTACTGGTTCGTACCCAGCTCTTCCCAGTACACCTAGTGGCGGGGGGGTACCGGGGTAATAATGCGGGTTAGTGTTCGCCTCTGCTCCTGCTAACATTAAGCCCTGCTTTAGTAATGGAAGTTGTCAATCAGCCAGTGGCAATTACTGAGGCGGGAATAATAACGTTTAAAAAAATACAAGCACATAGAAAAAATATTTTATTGAAATAAAAAAACAAGCCCCATTAACTATTTTATTGAGAATAAAAAAACGCTTCATTGAAGTCCTCGAATCCGAAGTAGTCCAACAACTGAACTTGTAAAAAAAAACACGAAAATAATTATTAACACATAAAGAAGCAAAACAATTATTATTCTTACCTTTCCTGGGTCCAGCGCTGGAGCCACAATGTCAGTGAGCTGGGCCCTATATCTAATCCAATCATGTGCGATACTGACTACTGAGCCACTGTATCTAATCCTATCCATAGTTTATAGGGTCGTAGTGCTATAGATATGCTATGCGGTCTCCTATACACACACATTTGTATTGGGGCTATTTCCCCTGACATTTTAAGGGTATGTGCACACACACTAATTACGTCCGTAATTGACGGACGTATTTCGGCCGCAAGTACCGGACCGAACACCGTGCAGGGAGCCGGGCCCCTAGCATCATAGTTATGTACGATGCTAGGAGTCCCTGCCTCTCTGCAGGACAACTGTCCCGTACTGTAATCATGTTTTCAGTACGGGACAGTAGTTCCACGGAGAGGCAGGGACTCCTAGCATCGTACATAAGTATGATGCTAGGAGCCCGGCTCCCTGCACTGTGTTCGGTCCGGTAGTTGCGGCCGACATACGTCCGTCAATTACGGACGTAATTAGTGTGTGTGCACATACCCTAAGACCTTAGTGACGCCCCTGGCTGCTAGTGCTGCATTGTTGGGTCACTTAGGATACCAAGCGATGCAGCTGAAAGCTGCGGACCGTCAGCCATGAGAAGTTTGGGGAGGGGGGGGCCCAATAAGAACTTTTGCATCGGGGCCCATGAGCCTTTAGCTACGCCCCTGCTTGCTGCAGTATATCAGCCGGTGTTACTTTGAACCCTTTAGGATTGGGTGTCAGCTTTGTTTTTTTGACTACCGAACTCCATATAACATGATGTGGTACCACGTATGCCTCCACTTTTGTTTCTACTGTATGTGTCTGAGGAGCAGTTGCTCTGTTATCCCTAGTAAAGTTTCATGACTATTTTGTTGTTTATTATTGATACATAAATTGTGATTGACCACTAAAGATAGTGTTGTTTTTTTAACATAATAGTGGACAGTTTGTGCCTTTTTTGTTGTAGTTGTTTTTTTTTTTTTAAATATATAATACATTGAAATACAAGTCATTATTAAATGATACTATGGCTAAAGGGAAATTTTCCAGCAATCATTAAAAAACAACGGATACTTTTTATAATCAGTAACAAAGTGACAGCTTTACCATCGGTTTCTGAGAAGGTAATTGAAAGGTGACAACCAATATGACTGTGCTTCTTGTTTTGAAAAAATGGCTGCCGCAAGAAACATTAGTATTCTAATTTCTCTGTAAAAAAATAAATCCTAATTCCCTATCTCTGGCTGATGCTCTAACTTCCGATTTACTAATAAATGGTTAATTTTATGTTTCAGGTGGAAACTCACTTTGATGGGGCTCTAAAGTTGCAGCTCCAAACATGTTATATGCACCATTGGAGGAAAGATAAAACAATGGAACTATTTTCTGACTTTTACAACCTGACATTTCAGTGTAACGAAAATATTGAATTATTGAAGTTTTACCGACAAAATATTATATCCTGGAGAATTGAGATGTTCGTATTTTCTGCAGATTTTCTTCCTTCTTTCCTGTTCAGGCCTCTTTGCTTATCTGTCTCTCGCCAGCCTATTCACACAATCTCCTCCTTATCGCCATCTATTTCCCACTCTCATGGTGAACTCTAAGCAGAATAAGCACAAACAATTTAGTAAAGCCAGGCATTCCATTAGCTTCACTGTAAAGTACTTATTTTTATTAAGTGATATGGCCATTTCTGCAATTTTCAAGACAAAGGCTGTAAACAGGTATTATGAAATGGGAAAACCAACATACAATTACTCCACGGGAACAACCAGTATTGATAAAGATTGCTTTAAAGATCTAGTCATCTCATTGGTACTCCCCCCCCCCTTTTAATTATAAGAGCCACATAAAAGTGGTCTACTCTAGGTATCATTAAGCTCCATTTGTTTCCACAGGATTGGATTATTGGTTATACTAGCCTTTATTGTTTCTGGTTCGTCTAACTGTGCCATAGCTTTATCTCATGATCAAATTGCACTTCGATATGCTTGTCTTACTTTCAAAAGATTACGTATAATTACTAGGTGCAGTGATGTTGGGATGACATGTTTACATGTTGAAAGACTAGTAAGCGTCACAATCCTTATGATAAACTTTTTGTTTTATTTTATTTAGTTGACCCTTTCAACAAAAAGAATTAAGGCTGAAAGACTAATCCGAAAACAAATTAACATATTTTTTGATTTCTATAAAGCAAAACTCCTCTCAAAATGGGAATATTATAGTGCTACTGCAGGTAAGGGCTCATGCACATGACCATATTATCCATATAATTCCTTGGGCCTATACTATACTTCATACATATATATATATATATATATATATATATATATATATATATATATATATCATACATATATCATACAAAGGCATGCACCAGTCTTTAATCCTAAATCTAAACAGAATATGAGAGGAAAAAGTTGGATGCCCTATTAAAGAGATTTTCTAACCGAAGAATGGTTTCTAGCGAATACCTAAGTAATACGATGCCATACGGAAGTGCTTACAGTTGTTCATTTGCCCGTCACCTGCTTTCTTCTATTTTTGCTAATTTGTTACGTTTAAATGTTTCAGATCATCAAACTAATTTTTAACATAAATTAAAGACCGCAAGAGTAAAAACAAAATGCATCTTTTAAATGATAGTTTAATTTATTGAGGATAAACTTTTATTCAAAACCCATATCACCCGTATGAAAGAGTAATTTCCCCCCTAAACCTAATAACTGGTTGTGCCACCCTTGGCTGTAACAAGTGCAATCAAATGTTTGCTATAACTTGCTACTACATCGCTGTGGAGGAATTTTGGTCCACTCTTCTATACAGAATTATTGTCATTCGGCCACGTTGGAGAGTTTTCGGTGCATACTGCCTGTTTAAGGTCTTGGCAGCTTTTCAATGGGATTCAAGTCAGGACTTTAACTTGACCACTCCTAAACCTTTATTTTGTTTTTTTTTAGCCATTCAGAGGTGGACTTGCTAGAGTGCTTTAGGTCGTTTTCCTGCTGCATAACCCAACTACGCTTGAGATTAAGTCACAAACTGATGAACGAACATTCTCCTTCAGGATTTACTGATAGAATGCAGAATTCATGACAAATCGTCCAGGTCCTGCAGAAGCAAATCAGCCCCAGACTATCACACTACTACCACAATTTTTGACTGTTGGTATGATGTCCTTATGGTGGAATAGGGTGTTGGCTCTAATTACATCTGGCGTTGTATTCAAAAAAATTCTCCCTTTGACTCTCAGTCGAAAGAATATTATTCCAAAAGTCTAGATTTTTTTTGGCAAATGCGGGCCGACCTATTGTTTTCTTTTTGGTCAACAGTGATTTGCGTCTTTCAGCTCTTGTATGAATGGCATTCTTTCCCAGTGTACTTCTTATTGAGGAATCATGTACATTGTCCTTAACTGAGGCAAATGAGGCCTGCAGCTCTTTAGATGTTCGTCTGGGATCTTTTGTGACCTCCTGGATGAGTAATTGATGCGCTCTTTGTGAAATTTTGGTAGGCCAGGCTTACATATCGATGTTGGGTCCAACCAAACACTTACAGCTAAAAAATAGTCAGATGTAGGAGTACGAAAAAGCTTGTTTTTTTTAATCATGTTAGTTTCCTTATTGCAATCCACAGACACTACAAAGGTGCTTCTAATATAAAAACAATATAAAATGGTACAAATACATTTTACATGATATAAAAGCCTTTCTTCATAAATACTAAAAAATTTATATAATATACCACAGAAAGCTTTTCAGAATACTCGTACATTGTATAACAGACTGCAGATAAGCAGCTTCACAACTGATGGATTAACTCTGCACTTTGGAGATATCTCCGTGGCTGCATAGAGATATATGACAGAACACGACTGGGGAAATGCTGTGAAAATGAAGGGTATTGTTTTATTGGCCATGTTGTAGAGGCAGATATGGCCTCGGGCATCTTCTGCATAATACATACAATGACTATGGACAGAATGAGTGATATGTACATAACACTGTTGTATGTCTTTAGTGTTCATCTTGAATGGTCAATATCTATCACTCTTGCTGTTACTCCTATATAATTCCTATCTAGAATGATACAATCTACCGATTCTTTGTGAGGGTATTTTTAAGATTTATAAATTAATAGACTTCAATGGGAAGCATTAAAATATCCAAATAAGCCCCATCGGTTCTGAGGTATTATATTTCATTAATTAAATTTAGTGAACACCGCATAGGCATTTGATAATGAGGGTATGTTCACACGGCGGGGGTCCGTAACGGCTGAAATTACGGGGATGTTTCAGCCTGAAAACATCCCCGTAATTTCAGCTGTACCGGCATGTGCAGGCGCTTGAACGCCGCGTCAATTACGGCCGTAAATAGCGCTGCTATTCATTGGAGTCAATGAATAGCGGCTCCAATTACGGCCCAAGAAGTGACAGATCACTTCTTCTACGCGGGCGTCTATTTACGCGCCGTCATTTGACAGCGGCGCGTAAATATACGCCTCGTGTGAACAGACAAACGTCTGCCCATTGCTTTCAATGGGCAGATGTTTGTCAGCGTTATTGAGGCGCTATTTTCAGACGTAATTCGGGGCAAAAACGCCCGAATTACGTCCGTAAATAGGCCGTGTGAACATACCCTAATACTTATTTAGTTATAGAAAACATTATTTCATCCTTGTTGGGGCTTCACAGTTTAGAAAAAGATTTCTGGTCAGCATTTGAGACTATACTGTCAACTACTCTCCATAGATTTTCTGTTGATGTGATGTAAATAAACTCATATGGGGAGTTTAAGCCAATTTCTCTGAGCAAAAGTGATGCACTGTGTTATGCCTTTTACAGGGACTCTTTGATACCGAGATCCTCCAGCTATTTTACACTTTCTTATTGCCCTACATTGGTGTCCGCATGCTATAAACATATCCATAGGACTACATTCACCCGGTGTAAGCTAAAAAAGTGTCCTTTTGTCATACACCAGGCCGGTATGTGTTGGCTAACCTTTTCCCTGTATGGATTAGTTGCGTAGACTATGCTGTTCCATGCAGGGGCATAAAGTAAAACACCTATTCCATGTTGTAACCTTTTTTTTTTTACTATGGGGTCCTAAGTGTGCCAATGGCATACCTCGCAGCCTTCCATCAGAGGTATACTACGAATTATGACTCATCAGTCCAGAGCACCTGCTGCCATTTTTCTGCACCCCAGTTCCTATGTTTTCATGCATAGTTGAGTCGCTTGGCCTTGTTTCCAGGCTGAAGGTATGGCTTTTTGGCCGCTATTTTTCCATGAAGACCACTTCTGGCCAGACTTCTCCGAACAGTATATGGATGTACCTGGGTCCCACTAGTTTCTGCTAGTACTGAGCTGATGGCACTGCTGGACATCTTCTGATTTTGAAGGGAAGTAAGCATGATGTGTCTTTGATCTGCTGCACTAAGTTTCTTTGGCCGACCATTGCATCTACGGTCCCCAATATTGCCCGTTTCTTTGTGCTTCTTCAAAAGAGCATGAACAGGACATCTTGAAACCCTAGTCTGCTTTGAAATCTTTGCCTGGGAGAGACCTTGCTGATGCAGTATAAATACCTTGCGTGTTCTTGCTGTGCTCAGTCATGCCATGGTGGACCTGTGACATGAAACGGTCTTCCACAACCTCACCTTTGAAGCTGTGTTTGGCTGTTCCTCATCATAGCTGTTTCTGTTACAGTTAATGACCGACATATGAAAATAATGATCATTATCACCTGTTTGGTATAATTGGTTATTCATACACCTGAATGTAATCCTACAAAATCCATGACTTTGTGCAAGTGTACCCAGAAGAATTGATGCTGTTTAGAAGGCAAAGGGTGGTCACACCAAATATTGATTTGACCTAGACTTCTCTTCTGTTCATACACTTAGTTTTTTTTTTTATCAATTAAGAAAATACAATTAGTACGTTTTAAAAGCATTCTTAGTTTGCAGCATTTTTTCACAACTGCCTAAAACTTTTTCACAGTACTGTTTACCTCCACTGGAAAGCAAAAATGAAGTGCGAACCGAGAGTTCTTTGAATTCAAGCACAATATATCACTTTTGCCTGGAGTGTTCCTTCAAATAAACCTGTTAGTAGACAGGTCGCTATTAGGAATGGGCATAATTTTATTCCCCTCAAAGTAAAAATGTGTACATGATAAGCCCAATATATTACATTTGAAGGGTAAAAATTAGAATACAACAAATGGTGGTAATTTTGGCTGAACTGTGACCCCTCTCCTGGCCCCTTTCTTTTAAGCACCCATCTAGACTAATGTGCAATGCTATGGATCCATCTGATAAAAATAAACTGGTGCTGTATAGGTGCTGCTTTATCAACAGTACTGTCGTTATAATTCGGGGCTTCATCCCTTCCAATAGTGACATATCAGATGAAACAGACAGTGTCGCAATGCCATAAACTATTTAGCCTTGCATAAACTGCTTTTTAATCCGAAATAAAGAGAATAATCTTCATATAGTGTAGTATTTTTTTCCCATCATAGAATAAAAATCATATATAGTTTCAATTTACATTTATATGATAAAAATACGTCTGTCCCATCCCTCCATGTCTTCATGTGGAGGTCTAGTTTTTCTAGGTTAGGATAGAAATTTTCAAGAAACCATCTTCCACACTAAAATGGTTTGTTATCCTTAATCTTTTATTATAGTATAAACATAGATATCTAATTTGGTATAAGAAACCATCTTATGCTGAAGTTTATGGCTTTCCTTTTCTTCCAAGTGAATACAAGTTGTCTTCTGAAAAGAGTCACCATTGCCATCCTAACCTTCTATGACGACACCTTCGCATATGCATCCAGAGCGGTGTGATTGGCTTGTTTTCTGCCTATAAATGTAAGACATTGTACTTTTTTTCCCCGCCACCTCATAAAAAAATGTTGATCGTTGTCCTCTTCCGATTACATTGATACTCTGAATAGTGGGGATTTCTGTACTCAGCCTGCATTAGCTATTCAGACTGCTCAGGACAATCCATGTCCTATTAGGGCATATTGATATCATAGAGGGAGGTCCCCCACTTGGGACCCCACCTATGAGCCAGAGTGGGGAGCACCTAACAAACAGCAGCTGTCATTCTGACAAACTTGGGCCATTCATGGGCCATAACCATGTAATACTAGCTTTCAGTTGATGGAAACTCCACTGCCAATATCAGGGGCTGTACGTAACGAGACAACCCCTTTAAGGAGGAGGAGGAGGAGGAGGAGCATCATATAGACTCTTTCTTTTTCTGGACATCTTATAGGAAACAATATAATGACTTCTTATGATATTACAGTAGATTATAATTATTTTGTCTGATTGTATATGATATAAAGACATAAGTATCTTGATATAAAAACAAACTGTTCATCAGTGGAAATTTTGTTTCAGTCTTTACGCTACAATTCATTTTTCTACACAAATAGACTAAATCCCTTGATTGATTGCACTCTCTATTATGAAGGGCGACCCATAAATTTTACTCATTCCCAATATGTGCCCAGAATGTTTCTCAGCATATTACTCTTGGAAATATTATCAGAGTTCTGCAGAGATATTGAATATCAATTCTTTATGTTTTCAAGAGTTTGTTTTAGAAATTATAACAGGAAGTTTTGATAAAATGAAACATTTTCAAGACAAGTAATATATGTACTTGCAGCTATTTATTATTTATTTCTTATAGCAGTTCTTCTTTTTAGATATTATTTGCACAGACAACCTGAATGTGAATGCCCTGGATTAAACTAGTTTAGCACTCTTTAAATACTGATTTTTCCTAGCTCTTTCATTCCTATATCTTATAGTAGGATATTAAACAACTTAGACCATGTTCACACTTGTATAATGGCTACTTCTTATAAAGGAAGCTTTTATGCTGTACGTCGAATCAAAGTAAAATTGACTTATAATGAGATTTGTTAGGGTTCCCTCAAGCTTTCTGTTGTTTTGACAGCAAGGTCCCAAGCAGATGGCCGTGCCCGTAATCACAGCCCGCGCTTGCGGGCACGGCCGTTATGGCCCGTAAAACACGAAAATATGGGCATGCTCCATAATTCCCGGCACAGGTCTACGGCACGGACACCCATACGTAGCGATAAGGAAAGGTGTCAGCGGTCAAAAAGACTGAATGGGCCGTAATTACGACCAAATTTACTGACGCCTAAGAGCGTAGGTTCAACTTTGATCAGCATTTTATAATTCTGATATAATCAGCCTGAGAAGTTGACTAACTTTGTAAATATATCACATTAGTTACTTTTCACTGTTCAAAATTAGCATGACTTACAACTCTGCTGGATACTGAGCTCAAATCGCCCATAAATCTCTTCTTGCGCCGCTTCTGCACGGAACTTGTTTGGTTGATTTACATTTTGATCTTTGCAGTGTTGTAACAGGTGCTATACATTCAGAGGCAGGGGTGGATTGGGAACTTAACCCCTTAACGACATGTCACATACTGATACGCAGCAGCCATTAAGGGGAAGTATGGAACGGGCTAAGCTCGCTCCATACACAGTGGGTGATGGCTGTGTTATACAGCCGACACCTCACTGCAATGGGTGGAAACAAAGATCACTTTGATTACATCCGTTTAACACCTTAAATGCTGCGGTCAATCGCGACGACTGCATTTAAATTGTTAGCATCAGGGGAAGTCCCCTCAAACACTCCATCACGCCCCCCGCGGCACGATCGGCCGTTTACAGTGGTTGTTATGGCAGCCTGGGAGCCTACTAAACGACCCATGTCTGCCATGTTTGTACTCCTTTGAAGCCCTGCCTCCGTCAGGGCTTCAAAGGAGACTGTCAGAATGACGATATACTGCCATACATTAGTATTGTAGTACATCAATCGAGCCATCCAACGATCGCTGCTTCAAGTCCCCTAGGGGGACTAATAAAAAAAAAGTAAAAACAGTTAACCCGTTAGTGACCGCCCCATAGTGTTTTTACGGCAGCCACTAAGGGGCTTTATTCCGATGCATAGGCCTTTATACGGCACTGCATCAGAGAGGATAAGCCGAGTGTCTGTGTCTCCGATGGCAGCCGGGGGCCTAATAAAGGCCCCCAGGTCTGCCTGTAGTGTATGCCTGCTAGGTCATGCCAGAGGCATGGCCTATCAGATGCCTGTCCGTTTTACACGTACAGGCACAATACACTGCAATACAAAAGTATTGCAGTGTATTATAAATGCGATCGTAGGATCGCATAGTGAAGTCCCCTAGTGGGACTAGTAAAAAAGTTAACAAAAAAAGTTGAAAAAATAATAATTTAAAAATAAAATTAAAAACCCACTTTTTCCCCTTACAAACGGCTTTATTATTAAAAAAACAAAATAAAGTTAAAAAGTTACACATATTTGGTATCGCTGCGTCCGTAATGACCCCAACTATAAACTTATTACATCATTTAACCCGCACGGTGAACGTCGTAAAAAATTAAATAAAAAGCAATGTAAAAATTGCTGTATTCTTTGAATCCTGCCTTAAAAAAACATGTGATAAAAAGAGATCAAAAAGTCGCATTTACTCCAAAATGATACCGATAAAAACTACAAGTGGTAAAACAAAAAACAAAACATATACATTTGGTGTCACCGTAATCGTATCATCCTGTAGAATAAGGTGAATATGTAGTTTTTACCGCCTGATGGACACCGTAAAAACAAAACCCCCCAAATATGGTGTAATCGCAGTTTTTTGCCCATTTTACCCCACAAATATTTTTTTTTCAGATTCCCAGTATATTATGTGGTACAGTAAATGGTGCCACGAAAAACTACAACTTCTCCCACAACAAAACAAGCCCTCGACGAAGATATAGAAAATTTATGGCTTTTGGAAGGCGGGGAGTAATTAACGAAAATGAAAAACTCAAATTGGCCTGGTCTTTAAGGGGTTTAAAGTAGCCCTGGAAAAAATCTAAAGTGGTCTTAATATTGTAGGTAGGTCAAAATTTGCAGCAGACGAGGCCAACGCAAGTAGGCAGGCAAAAAAAATCATTAGCCGTAGTCATGTTGGTGGTAGGTTAAGCCAATGCCAAAAAAGTTGGAGCATTTACAGTAGGGAGGCTAACGCACAATTAAGCGAGGCATTGCCCTCGTAGACAGGGCGAACACTACAAAACAGGTGGAGCAAACAGCCAAATCACTGACCTCAGCAGTCCTGTGCCATACATACTGGCTTCATCGATGAGGCCAGTGACTGTCTGCAGCGGTCATGTGCCAGTACGGCACGTCATCGGTCAGGGCAAGTAAACTATAAACAAATATTAGCACAACATAGTGTGACTGAATAATACTACTGTAACTGAATAAAAAAAATCCTATACGAAGATTAATATTAACACTAGAGGTTAGCAAATTTCACAATTTATTTTGGGCCATCAAATTTGATCAGAATAAATTTGTTGCTAATTGAGTATCAGCAGGCATTGGCACGCTATCTTTACCAGGATTTAAATTTTTATTAAAATCAATTTATTTGAAAAGAATTAGCAATTCGTGTGGGACGAATCCCAAAAGTTTTAGATTCGCTAAAATAAAAAACTTTTGGTATATCCATAACAAATACGTAACAAATTCGTAACTGATTTGTATAATCGATTCACTTATCTCTAATTGCCGCTAAATTGAGACTAAATTATACCACCGTGCATGCAGTCTGCAGAGTAATATCACATTGCAAACTATACAAGAGAATACAGGGCTGATCCAACACAGTCAGCGTCAGAGTAGATTACAATTACATTCAGTGATTTAGAGGTGAGGTCTTTACTAAGTTGTTTGCTTTCCTTTTTCTTCTCCATTGGGCCCAGACCGAAATGATGACTTATGTTGGCCACAAATAGTCCCTGCAGGATTTACTGCACAGACACCTTTTACTGTTCATTTTTAAAGCACATCCTGCCCATCTTAAAGGCTATGTACACCTTTGAAATGTTTTTCTTTTTTTTTTTAAATAAAAGTATCTCTCCGTGTGTTTTGTGCAACATTTTAAATGCTTTTTAGAAAAAAATATTTTTACTTTTTGAGATACAGCTGCTTTGTATCCTGTATACAGAGCAGCTGTGTCGTGCGCTAAGACCTGAATCTGTCGGGTCTGTGGGACTGATGGGTTGACCGTTCGTGGGTCCTGCGTGTCTCTTAGAGGTAATATCTTGATCCTGCGTGTTAGAGACATGCAGGACCCGCTGTCACTGAACTCGTCAGTGCCACTGATCTGACGGATACAGGTTTCAGCGCAGGATACAGCTACTCTGTATACAGGATACAAAGCAGCTGTATCTCAAAAAGTAAAAAAAAAATATAGAAAGAATTTATAACGTTTCACAAAACACACTGATATATACGCACGCGCGCACACACACACACACACACACACACACACACATATATATATTTACAATTTCAAAATGTTTACACAGCCTTTAAAGCAACCCGCCAATCAAAAACATGAGAAACGAATGAAAAAAACTGGTAAAATCTGCGCAGGTAAAATCTGCAGAAAATTACAGTAGCAGGCAATTGGGATCGATTTTTCAAAAAAATTACCTGGTGTGAAGATATTAAAATCTATAGCATATGAATTTCTGTTGTTGATTTTCATAGCAACTTTCATCCTTTTCAATGTAGCAGGGCTGAAATCAGCGGTGATTCCTCAGTTAAATCTGCAGTGGAAAAATCCACTGCATGTGGACCTACCCTAAGGCTGAATTCAGACGACCATAGTATACGTCCGTGTGACAGCCGTTAAAACAACGGCCGTCACTCAGACGCATGTATTTCAATGGGGCTGTTCACATGGCCGTTGTTTCAGCGGACCATGTGAAGGGTCCGTTGAAAAAAAAGAACATGTCCTATTTTCTTCCGTTTTCACGGATCCCTCAATAGATTTTAGTCTATGAGGGATCTGTGAAAACGGGACCCGCACAAGTGAAGCTCGGATGTGAAAAACATTAGTTTTTCACGTCCAAGTTTGCACTCGTTCGTGTGAATCTGGCCTAAGGCCTAATGCACATGACCCTAATTTTTTGTCCGCGTGCTGTCTGCAATTTTGCGGATAGCGCACGCACCAATTCATTTACATGGCGCCATGCACATGACCGTAATGTTCACGGGTCCGTGTGGGGGCTGCAAAAACTCCGAAAATTTCATTTTACTGTCTCTATTTGTGGATCATGTGACCTACTCAGGGAGTGCCAGCCTCTCTTGTTTTGCGGATCCGTGAATACTGATGATACACGGATGCAAAACGGAAGGTTTTTTGTGGAAAAATGGACCACAAATACAGACAACAGATCCGTGGTTTTGCAGAACACAAAATCACTACAGTCGTGTGCATTAGGCCTTAGGCTGGATTCACAGATCATGGTCAAAATGCGCTTTAGCTGCACAAAATCACACCAAAATTCAAGGGAAAATCATGCCTAACAGTTTCTGATCTGTGCCAAAGGGTAACCCCCTCCTTTGATGAGAAACAGATCATAGTCATTGAAGAGGCTCTGTCACCAGTTTATAACTGACCTATCTTCTACCTAATGTAATAGGCGCTTTGATGTAGATAACTACTGTATTGTTTTTATTTTGAAAAACTTTTATTTTTGAGACTGGAGGTTATGTCTGGTCATTGTCTCGACACTCCGGTGAAGTTACTGTGGGAGTAAGTGAAGGCACAGCGTGATCTCGCGAGATCATGCTGTGCTGTGAGTACAGCTGGACATGAATGAACAGAAGTGTATGACGCTGATTGGTCATTAGGAATAAATTTTTAGAAATCTTAAAATATTCATAACTTTGACAAAAATAAACGTTTTTTTCAAAAAAATAACACATTACTTATCTACATCAAAGCGCAGGACGCAGATACAATTGAATACTATGGCAGAGCAGGAAACTATCTGCTTCCTGCTCTGCCATTCACTCCTCCAGGCGTAGAATTCCCGGCCAAAGCGTTGCCGACGACCTGGCCTGGGATTCTGCTCATAAAAAGAGCCCCTGACTGCACTGTCCATATAAGGTCAGTGACGTCAGGGGCACCTCGTGCAGCGGAATCCCCGGCCAGAGCATTGCCGACGCTCTGGTTGGGGATTCTGCTCACAGAGGGTACCAGTGACGCCAGGGGCTCCTCCAGGGGAGGATTCCACGACCAGAGCGTCGGCAACGCTCTGGCTGGGGATTCCCCACCTAGAGGGAACCTCAAAGACTCTATCTACAGGGAGGGGGGGTGGCACAATCTTCAGGGGGGAGTGTGTGGCACTATCTTCAAGTGTGTGGCATCATCTACAGGGGAGCTGTGTGGCATCATCTACAGGATGGCTGTGTGGCATCATCTACAGGGAGGCTATGTGGCATCATCTACAGGGAGGCTGTGTGGCATCATCTACAGGGAGGCTGTGTGGCATCATCTACAGGGGGGCTGTGTGGCCTCATCTACAAGTAGCAGTGCATGGCATTATCTACAGGGTGCAGTGGTAATATCTACAGGGAGCAGTGCATGGCAATATCTAAAGGGAGCAGTGTGTGGCAATATTTACAGAGAGAAGTGGGGCACCATCTACAAGGGGCACTGAGTGTGGCAATATCTACAGGGAGCAGTGTGGAGCACCATCTACAAGGGGCACTGAGTCTGGCACTATCTACGCTGGTTTTTATGCTACCAGTAGTGGTCAGCACATATTGCCTAGCCCTAGTGATAAAGTGAGTCATCACCTGCATGTAAACAACCAAATAACCAGAGCGATACAGTCTACCATAGTAGTTGTCAGCCAAACTAGTGCAGAAATTTTTGTTAGTTTATTTGTATGCAGAAATTCTGGAAAGAAAGCCATGCCCACTAGCCACACCCACCAAATAAGCCACGCCCCCATGATACACACCCACCAGAGACGTGTCACCATAAGTGTCCCTTGAAAAAATCTTTAAATGTTGGCAACTATGCAATTCCAAGTAGCACAGAGTCGGCAGAGATATGGGGGCATCATACTGACTGACTGGCCCATCGGGAATCTTCCCGGTAGGTTACATTGCCAATCCGCCCCTGTTCAGAGGAGTACCTACCATAGAAGGAGGGCACACAACTGCTATGTTGATAGGGGGCCCTGCAGTGAACCGCTTCTCCTGCTTGCCTTGACACTGCCATCTCAGATACCTGCAGCTGCCACTAGTGGGGATCACTACATATAGATTTATAAAGCTGCCATTAAGTTCCATACTGGCTGTATAAATCCTTATGCAGTGAACTTCCCCTATTAGTGGCTGCATGCCACCGGATTTATATAATTTATTAATTCAGAAAAACTGTGAAGATCTATTATGAAATGAATCAGCACAAAATGTAGACACAAAAATTAAATAAAGGTATAGAGCATTAATAAAGAGTAGTATATTTGGCGGATATTTCTCAGTGGGGAGTGGGGCCTATTCTGAATTTTTCTATAGGGCTATATAATTTCTGTAAATGCCCCAGTGTAGAGTAAAATAGGAAAAGCTAGATCTCACTGAATGCAGCACATAAGACTGATTCCAATAGCAACCAGCAGAACTGTAAATGAAGGTAATTTTGGACTGGAATAATAAAAGTAAATCAATGTATTTAAAATGTACTCAACTTTTTAGGTAGATAAAATAAATTAGAAAAAATACACAAGTATTCTTTATCTGTCCCTACTCTATAATTTACCCTGTTTGGTTCTAATTGTTGTCAGTGTTTTTAATTGTATAGTCGTATGCGTTTTTCTAACAAAAAAATATAAAACAATCTCCTATTTATGTAAGCTTTTTTGATTTCTTTCTTTGTAAAACTTTGTGCACCACCAACTATTAATTTACTTTGAAATAAAATCTAACGTTATAATTTTGCACACGTATCGAATTTGTAAACACAACAGGAGTTTAAGTAATTAAAACTTTTAAAAGAAAACACATTACTAATTGAAAGCTAAATCATGACTCGCAAAGTTGATTCATTGAATTAATTTGAGCCTTAGCTTTAAAAAAAATAAAAAAAAAAGATCCCTATGACCAGAAAGTCTTATTTTCTATTCTAAACAACATATAAGTACACCTTAGAAGTAATGGGATAATGTAAAAGGATTCTTTAGTCCGCTTTCTCTCCATAGATGTAAAGAATGCATTATTATCTCTAAGCTGTGCTCTCTGAAACCGAAAGAGTTAAAAATTACAAACCCTGCAGGCAAGTACAGCTATTATTAGGCTGGGTTCCCACGGGTCGGATACGCTGCAGAAAAATTACGCAGCGTATCCGACCTGGAACCCGCAGCACCTTCCTTCCGAAAAATCGCGACACATTGTGGTGCGGTTATTCAGATGGAATTTGCGGTGCGGAAAGCAGCGATTGAAAAAAATTAAACCCATCGATACTTACCCTCTCCCTCTTCTCTGCGCATAGTCCGGCCTCCTACAATGACGTTTTAAAGCCATGTGACGCTGCAGCCTGTGATTTGCTGCAGCGGTCACATGGGATGAAACATCATCCCACGAGGCCGGACTACAGGAAGGAGGAGAGCGTTCTGGGTAAGTATGATTTTTTTTTTTTTTGCAGAGCTGCGATTACATTGCAAATGTCGCAACACTTTGTTCTCCGTTTCGAGTTTTGCATCCCCATTGAATTCAATGGGGAAAACTCGCAACATAAAATAAACAACTGAAAAATCATTCACTCTGCTGCTACTGTAACTGCTGCGAAATTTCCTAACAAAATTCCGTTGCGGACATTCCGCAGTGTTTACACTACGTGGGAACCCAGCCTTAGGCTCCTTGATCCTCATTAGCATATTATTTAACTCTTTCCTTTCCAGCGTGCACAACTTAGAGGAAACACTGCCGTCTTGTGACAGGTGCAATTTCTATGGGGAAATTACATTATAATGCCATGCAAAATGTAACTGGACGGGTGGCTTCACACGCAGCATTTTTATGAAAATGGCATTTTTTTGCAACAAAGAAAACTGCAGCCACTTGAGCTAAAAGTCAATGCTGAAAGGTGGAACGCACTACAAAGATTGCATTGTTTTAGGTGCCTTTTATTTTCTTTTGTCTTGCATTTTTTGACTCCGTGGCGGTTTTTTTCACAGTGCCAAACCAAGGTTTGACATTTTGTTTCCTATAGTTAAGTGGGGTTTTTCTCCCAATGACTTCCACAGGTCCTCTCCAAAAAGACACGTGTTACATTTTTAGTGCTATTTTTTTAAATAAATCATGAGTGTCAAATAGGAATCTTTGCACCACATAATCTTTAAATTACATGATTAGCAATGTGAAAAACAACACATAAAAGAATACAGGTAGTAAGACACACTATTTGAAAAAAAAAACCATGTTACAAAAAAACGTTTAGATGCGTTTGTGTGTGAAGGAAGCCTAAAGGAGACAGAGGCACAACTTTAAGCTCCTGGGCCCTATGGCAAAATCTGTAAACAGCCCCTCCATCTATATGTCTATACTTTCAGTATATATCTTTATTTAGTACAAAAAAAAAAAGTCATACATTTCCTTTTAAAATAACTATCCACCTTTAATAACCATTGTTCTTTTCTATTTAAATAGTTAAAAAAATCTGGGCTATTCAATAAAATGTCATCTTTATGGGCATCAGAACTAAATTTTTCAATACAGAGCTTCAAATCCCTGCTTTCCTTCACTCAGCCCTCTCTAAATGATAAAAGATTTATACAGCTCTCATTGAACTCCCTAATTAATACAATGTACTATAATGTTTAATGCAACTTTGTAACTCGTTTTTATAAAAAAAAAAAAAATTCTAGATGCAGCGGGACTGACGGCTTTGGTGCTATGTGTCTTTGACAGGCAGGATCCACCTGTTATCGATCACATCTAAGTTATGAACTTAGATGTGATGGATAACCGCTCTCACCATAGCTGTCCGTTCCGCTGATCTGACGGATTTGGGTTTCAGCGCAAGATACAGCTTCTATGTATCCCGGATACATAGAAGCCGAACCTCAAAGAGTTTTAATAAAAACCTATTACAAAGTTGCATTGGACACTATAATACATTTTTTATTTAAAAAAAAAAAAAAAAAGTTTTCAAAGGTTTGCCTAGCCTTTAACCTTCAATTCCATGGTTGTGTGAAGGGTAAACGGAGATTTGGAGCTCTGTATCAGATAAATGGAGCTATGGCCTTTATAAACCTATATTATGAAGTTATTCAGCACAGGATTTTAATCCTAAAAATGAAATATTGCTCAACGATGTACATTCACTAATGAATTGCTGATTTTATTGCAGCTGGAGTATTATATTCTCGCTTGAGTGTTGTGCGAATTTGTTGAGCCTAGTTTATAGAACACAAAATCCAAACAAATGAATGGTTGCATATTACATATCAGTCTTTGTTTTATCTAGGTTAACAGGTTCAGCATTTTCTACCCCGCTGTGCATTACATTTTAGTTTCTTGCACCAATTTGACTTGTTAAACACTTGTCAGCATGTATCTCCGAAAATGGCATAAAAATATTCTTTTATCATCTATTCTCAGCAGGCAGAGCCAATGGCAAACTTGTGTTTATTGGCCATCTACAATAAAGTTCTTTGTCATCATTATTTTCTAGCAAAACATTATGCCGAATTACTCATTATTGCTTTCTACAATCTCTTTATATACCATTAGTGATAACTTTCTCCCAAAATGTAATTCCTCTCTTGTTTCCCCTAGATTCTGCACTTTTCTCACTGGTAATAAACAAGCCCAATTATATTCCAAGAAAGAAAAACAAATCATAGAGTAGTAAAACATAAACTGCTGAATAAGCATAAGCTGAGTAAATAGCATTTAAAATGCTAAAAGAATCAAACTGCTGTAAATGGGCCTGTTTGTATAGAGCAGAAGAATGGGAAATGGATCTAATTGTTTGTGATCCGGGTGACAGATGTCATGGTTGTATTTACACAAGAAAGCACAAGAAAGAAGATGAATCTCATAAAGAGCAATACATTTTAAATAAAAGCATCTGACGTCACCCCAGATGTGACTTTTGCAATTTGGTATAATTACCGGAAGTCCATAGAAAATTTGAATCATATTTAATATTACTTTTTCTAACCAATTCAAGTGCGGATACGATTCTGGAAATGTGTTATCAGATGAAAAGCAATATTTAAAAACCTCAATTTACGATTTATATACCATTTCTACTATAATTCTTTCCCTATTAATTACAATTCCTTTTGACCAATGTTCAAATAGGTTTAAAGTCTCATGGGTTAACTTGTCTAGTGGCGTAGTAAGAGGAGGGTCTGGCAGGGCATGCATGTAGGTGCTAGGTGGCCTTTGGAGGGCAGGGGTATAAATGAGTCACTCTGGTATGGCCAGGGTACAGGGAAATTGTATAATTACAACATTTGGCTTTTAACCCCTTCAGGACAAAGCCATTTTTTTGATTTTTCATTTTCGTTTTTCACTCCCCGCATTCCAAGAGCCATTTTTTATTTTTCCGTCAATAGAGTGGTGTGAGGGCTTATTTGCAAGAGGAGTTGTCGTTTATTTTGGTACCGTTTATAGTTCCATATAATGTATTGGGAAACTGAAAAAAAATTATTTGAGGGCTGAAGTTTGATACAACTGCGATTCCTCAATTGTTTTTTGGGTTTAATTTTTACGACTTTCACTGTGCGGTAAAAATCACAACTTATCTTTATTCTGTGGCACAATACGATTACGGTGATACCAAATTGATATAGTTTTTTTTATATTTTACTACTTTTATTGATGATAAACTTTTTGCTAAAAAAAAAAATAATGTTTTGTGTTGCCACTGTAACGTCCATGGCTGCGGACAGTCGTTCAGACTTACCATCTAACGGCTCCAGCCAGGGACGTCTGTGTTTTCGGCGGAATCTCGCTCCAGGGAGACGCCGGCACTCACTTCCGGGTTCTGTGACTGGTTCCCGCAGGGCGCGCTCGCCCGCGCGTGCACAACCTTAAAGGGCCAGTACGCGTTTAGCGATCTATTATCAGTAATTAGCCCAGAATGCTGCTGGACTATAAAAAGGGCTTTGCCCATTTGTTCCTTGCCTGAGCGTTTTTGTATACCTAAAGTTTGTCTTGCAAATGGTCTCCCAGTATTTTCCAGTTCCCAGTCTTTTCCGTTCCTGCTGCCTGTACCCTGTATCTAATGTGCCATCTACAGTGAAAGTCAAGTCGTGTCTTCCGCTGCATCTACTGTGCCATCTACGGTGAAAGTCAAAGTTCTGGACTATAGACATTGTTTTGTACCTAATTGGCCAGCTGCTATCCCACTACGTGGTACGGCCCAGTGGGTCCACACTCCGCGCCATGACAGCCACATTCTGAGAGCCATAACTTTTTTTATTTGTTCACCGATTGAGCGGTGTGAAGGCTTATATTTTGCGGGACAAGTCGTAGTTGTAGTATCGGTACAATTTTTTTTATACATAGAACTTGTTGATCACATTTTATTAAAAAAAAATTTAGCGCTAAGGGGACCAAAAAACTGTGATTTTGGCATTTTACATTTCTATTTTCAACTTTTTTCGACACACTTTATTAGCCCCCTAGGGGACTTGAACCAGCGATCTAACGTATTGCAGTAAATTGTACCAGCAATCTGACGTATATTGTATATATAACGTATATTGTCATTCTGGGTGCACGAATGGTTAAACATTCAAAGTCATAAAATAAAGTTAGAGGCAAACATACTGTATGCAGTGGAATATTAACTCTTCTTGGCAAAAACTTCAGCTCGAATTCCCAATACAACCAAACAAATTTGAAGTATGGATGCAAAAAAATACAGTCTGTATTGCTCTATTGAATAACACTGATTGTTTTATATGGATTCTCTCACTGTCCATTAACTTCTCCCTCTAGAATGAGTCTAAGAACACTATTTGACATTATTGACAGAAATGTAACTAGAATTTAAAGGGTCCCATAGCAAAGTCAGATATTCGCCCACCAGTAATTTGTCAATAAATTGACAAAGGTTGAGTAGAAGTGTCATATCACATTATTCACAAAGAAGAGCCCACATAAAAGTGCAAGATACTAGATAGCCACCACCAGGTGTTTACCCACAATGAAGTCACTACACTGGAGTGAGCCCTCTTGTACTATTTCACGTTTTTCGGCAGCAGAGAGATCCTTTTTCTTTTCCATATTGCTTGAAACCTGTGGCCTGCTTAATAATGTGGAAGGTCCTTCTTAAGTAGTTTTCCTTTGATTGGGCACACCTGGCAAACTAATTATCACAGGTGTCTGAGATTGATTACAATGATCCAAAGAGCTCTGAGACACAATACCATCCATGAGTTTAATTGAAAAACTAATAATTAAATGTTTATGACACTTAAATCCAATGTGCATAACAATTTGGAACATGGTGTGTGTGTATGTATGTATATATATATATATATATATATATATATATATATACATACATACATATATATATATACATACATATACACTACCGTTCAAAAGTTTGGGGTCACCCAGACAATTTTGTGTTTTCCATAAAAACTCACACTTATATTTATCAAATGAGTTGCAAAATGACTAGAAAATATAGTCAAGAAATTGACAAGGTTAGAAATAATGATTTTTATTTGAAATAATAATTTTCTCCTTCAAACTTTGCTTTCGTCAAAGAATGCTCCATTTGCAGCAATTACAGCATTGCAGACCTTTGGCATTCTAGCTGTTAATTTGCTGAGGTAATCGGGAGAAATTTCACCCCATGCTTCCAGAAGCCCCTCCCACAAGTTGGAGTGGCTTGATGGGCACTTCTTGTGTACCATACGGTCAAGCTGCTCCCACAACAGCTCTATGGGGTTGAGATCTGGTGACTGCGCTGGCCACTCCATTACAGATAGAATACCAGCTGCCTGCTTCTTCCCTAAATAGTTCTTGCATAATTTGGAGGTGTGCTTTGGGTCATTGTCCTGTTGTAGGATGAAATTGGCTCCAATCAAGCGCTGTCCACAGGGTATGGCATGGCGTTGCAAAATGGAGTGATAGCCTTCCTTATTCAAAATCCCTTTTACCTTGTACAAATCTCCCACTTTACCAGCACCAAAGCAACCCCAGACCATCACATTACCTCCACCATGCTTGATAGATGGCGTCAGGCACTCTTCCAGCATCTTTTCAGTTGTTCTGCGTCTCACAAATGTTCTTCTGTGTGATCCAAACACCTCAAACTTCGATTCGTCTGTCCATAACACTTTTTTCCAATCTTCCTCTGTCCAATGTCTGTGTGCTTTTGCCCATATTAATCTTTTCCTTTTATTAGCCAGTCTCAGATATGGCTTTTTCTTTGCCACTCTGCCATGAAGGCCAGCATCCCGGAGTCGCCTCTTCAGTATAGACGTTGACACTGGCGTGTTGCTCAGTTGTGCAGCGGGGCCTCACACTTCTCTTTCTACTCTGGTTAGAGCCTGTTTGTGCTGTCCTCTGAAGGGAGTAGTACACACCGTTGTAGGAAATCTTCAGTTTCTTGGCAATTTATCGCATGGAATAGCCTTCATTTCTAAGAACAAGAATAGACTGTCGCGTTTCACATGAAAGCTCTCTTTTTCTAGCTATTTTGAGAGTTTAATCGAACCCACAAATGTAATGCTCCAGATTCTCAACTAGCTCAAAGGAAGGTTGGTTTTATAGCTCCTCTAAACAGCAAAACTGTTTGCAGCGGTGCTAACATAATTGCACAAGGGTTTTCAAGTGTTTTCTAATCATCCATTAGCCTTCTAACACAGTTAGCAAACACAATGTACCATTAGAACACTGGAGTGATGGTTGCTGGAAATGAGCCTCTATACACCTATGTAGATATTGCATTAAAAACCAGACGTTTGCAGCTAGAATAGTCATTTAGCACATTAACAATGTATAGAGTGTATTTCTGATTAATTTAATGTTATCTTCATTGAAAAAAAACCGGTGCTTTTCTTTCAAAAATAAGGAAATTTCTAAGTGACCCTAAACTTTTGAACGGTAGTGTGTATATATATATATATATATAAGGAAAATATACATGAATGTCAAAAAACAAATACAAATTTATGAGTATAAAGTCAGATATTCAAAACTTAATATAATGTGTCTGTCATGTCCGTGGCTGCGGGCTGTCAGCGCCGTTCTTCCCCTGACAGCCGCAGCCACGAGTCGGCAAGCGCTGGCCCCAGCCTCCTCCTCAGGAGAAGCTAGCGCTCGTGTCTACTCACCAATGCCGGATTCCGTAGGGTGCGCGCGCACGCTCGTGCCCGCTCTTAAAAGGGCAGCGTGTGCACCGGACCTCGTTCCTGAACTTCGACCCGTGAGTACTCTGGACTATAAGAGGGATCCAGCTCCCTAGTTCTATGCCTGAGCTTTGTTGTATCCCTAGTCTGTCTTGCAAATGGCCTCCTAGTGTTTCCTGCTCCCAGTATTTCCTGTTCCTGTATCCTGATCTAGTGCCGTGCTTGCTGTAGCCGTGCTGTATTCTACGCTTGACCTGCTTCTCCACACCTGATGTCCATCTGCTGCCAAGTTCCTGCTTAGCCTGCCTTGCTACTGTCCAAGCTGCCACAGGTATTGTATAGGGTTTGCCAGACACAGGTTCTGTGTCGACGCCCGGGGTTAATCAGCCTTCATCAGCTCCAAGATCTTCTAGAGTGACGTGATCTGTTACCACTCAGGCTTGCAGGCTGAGGAGAGGGAGAACCTATCACAGCCTGGCCTGACGGTTCTTGCTTCCGCCCTTGGTCTATTTATACCCTCACTTGCAGCATGTTCTTTGCCTGTGATTCTCTGGTTTCCTGGCTCTGCTATTCCTGCTATTACCTGATAGACCGCTGTAACATTGAGCCTGGCTTGCCTGACTGTTCTCCTGCTCTGTTTGGCTACTACGTACTCTCCTGGTTTGATTCGGCTCGTTCACCACTGCCTGTTGCTCACGGTTTTCTGTGGGCAACTGCCCCTACTTCCCCCTTTGCTTCTGTGTGCCCTTGTCTTTTGTTGCCTGTCTTGCACTTACTGAGCGTAGGGACCGTCGCCCAGTTGTACGCTGTCATTTAGGACGGGCCGTGCAAGTAGGCAGGGACTGAGTTGCGGGTAGATTAGGGCTCACCTGTCGTCTACCTACCCCGATTCATTACAGGTACCCTATACGAACTATAGACTCTGACCTGCGTCCTGTTGGCCAGCTGCCATAACGCCAAAGGCGGTACGGCCCAGTGGGTCCACGAACCCCTCGTGACAGTGTCAGCAGTGAATGTAACCCTTCTCTAGAGTAGAAATCCATACAACGCCCCACATGTATTACCACCAATTCAGGCTACCTCCTCGGGGGTGCCACCACTCTAAACCAATGATTTTTAGATAACCAGAAATACCTATCTATAGACAGATCTGTATTCTAAATGTGAAAATGTGGATATCTATTTGGGGTGCTATGGCTACAGCCTCACTTGAATACTTGGTTTTATTTTATTGTACTTTTATGTACAGTAACTATGTGCAGACTTTTTGTGCTCCAAACTTTTTCTCTTAAGTTGTAATGACAGGAAATAGTTTAAAGCTATTATTCTCAACTTTTAGCTTAGATGGATTATGTCTGTGGTCACCCTGAGAGGTCCTACCGTCTCCCTCTTTAGCGTTTCCTTGCCGGTAAATAACAGCCTCCTTTACAAGGTAGGAGTCTTCAAAAGTTTGGGAGAGGGGAGCATTCAGTAACTGCAATAGATTAGTTTTATTAGGTTTATTAGATTTGCTAAATTATTTGCATAGATTTATTAAGTTATATAATAAATGCCCTAATATAAAGTGACATCTTTATGACACATTTTATCTAAATAATGAGGTTAAGTTTTGAATTATATTGTCTGTATAAATCAATGAACAATGCTTATATATAATAATCGGGCTGCATGCACATACACTGTCAGTGCTAGGTCAGTAGTAATACATTTTAATAAATAATTATTCTTTTCCCTAACAAGCATAATAACAATTTATTTCAATGTACCCTTGGCCATGAGTGTGAAGAGGACAGAGTACATACTATAGGAATAACACATAGGTTTTCTAAGTGATACTGTCAGCGGTTTCCACATAAATGTAATTCTATAAAGATTGTGAGCTCATATATTAGATGTCTTGCAGAATTAAAATGGTTAATGGAAAATCTGCTGTGGTAAGCTGAAGTACTGGAAAGCAATTCAAGTGGCTAGTGATTGTGCTACTAGATAAAAAAATGTATGAGAAATTAGTCACACGGGCTTCACTTTGATTTAGTGTCCTCTACCGGCTCGAGAATCGGAAGAGTTCAAAATAAAATAGCCCTTGTGTCTAGATGTAGTCAACAAGAAATTACTTTTCAAAGGCAATAATTTCCCTGCCCTCGGTGACTCCTTGGAATACTATATTATTTTGCATAATGAATGTAGCAATTGTTTTATTCCCTTTTTTTATTGTAAGATTTATTTAGTTTAATATCTTCTTTGTTTTACTGTATATTACTAAACTACAAGTATTCGATCCCCAGGACAAGCGCCTTATATAGAACCTGTTACTAGGTCATATATATTGAACTGTTTACCTGACCTGAATAGCGATGTCTTCCTATTTCCAGCGCTGCTTTTTTGTTTCCTGGACACCCCGTTCCAGAGATATGGCCCACTGTTGTGTTGGCTCTCTATATGCTAAATTGCTGTGGTTAGCCATCGGGGTGGAGCTGGCTTCCCTGCTTCTGATGCTGACCAATCCGTGCGGAGCACCTTGAGGGTAGTTCCCGGCCTGTTGCCTAACTACAGCAAAATAGCATATAGGGAGCCAACACAACTATGGGCCATATCTCTGGAACTGGATGATGTAACTGAAAAAAACAAATCGGTGCTGGAATCCGGTAGATGGCGCTATTCAGGTTAGTTAAACAGTTCAACGTATACGACCATGTGACAGGTTTAAAATCATGAAAAAGTGGCACCAAAGGGGAGTTGGAACAGCAGGCAGAGCCCCAGAGTAACCCCCTTATAACCCTGCGATCTGGACTTCTATCAGTGCCCATAATTGGAGGAATACTGCTAACTGACACAACTCTCCTCCAGAATCCCAGCTCTCGTCCAAAAAAGATAACGGTGGACACATCATAGGTTACCTGTATCTTTAACCCCTTAATGACCAGGCACTATTTTTATTTTCTTCACCGTCGCATTTCTAATCATAACTTTTTTATTTTTTCATTGACATAGCCGCATGAGAGCTTGTTTTTAGTGGGATGAGTTGTATATTTTAATTGCACCATTTTTGGGTGCATATAGTATTTTGATTAACGCTTGTTAACTTTTTTTGGGGGGGAATTGAAAATAAACAACTATTCCAGCATTGTTTTTCGCGCTTTAAATTTACTCACAGAATCTCACAGAAAAGATGCAGAAGTGTCAGGATTCTGAATACTCATGATGTCCAGGCTGGAGGTAATGTATATTCATTATCAGGACACTTGATTAACGTTAATGTCTGTGTATGTGGCTGCACATCGTGTTCTAGTAAGAACGAATGCTGCTGTGTAAATGAATGGAGAGGAGTGCATGACTCTGATTGGTCAGCGTCATACACTCCCCTGTACAACGCCCACTTGGTCGAAAGTAAAAACACGCCCACTTGGGCATTAAGGAACTCATTAGCATAAATCTAAAAATCGCTAATAAAGTTGTTTAAAATAGATCGTTTTTCCAAATAAAAAACATCACTGTCACCTACATTACAGCGCCGATCTCCTTATATAGGAGATAGGGCACTTATAATGTGGTGACAGAGCCTCTTTATTCATCTTTAACTATAAATTCAATGTGTGTATTGGTTTCTTTTGATGATCCATCACTTATTTTATCATGTGAAACATTTTTTAATGTTTTTCAATAAAATTTATATTTTATGGTTGCATAACTCTTTTTTTCCTATCTTGGTTGTATATTTGCATGAAGTTACAGCCACGTTCAATTATTGGTTTGGACTATATATATATGTATAAATGGCAGTTACTGATGGCAGTCCTGGTGGCCTTTATCAGGCCCCCTGCGTCCCGCTATCACGTCCCAGGTGTGCCGATGGGGTGACAGAGGGAGCTACTTCCCTCTGTCAAACACCTTAGATGCCACAGTCGCTATTGATCGCAGCATCTAAGGGGTTAAACTGACAGAATCTGAGTACTCTATAATTCCACCAGCTGTGGCAGGAGCCAGGCTGTGTATAACAGCCATTCTCCTGCCGCTGATCTCGTGGGTACAACGGCAGTACCCATGAGTGACGGATATATCCGACATGACGCGTAAACTAGCACCCGCTTTTGACAATCACACTGTGCTGTGGATCATGCTGGGCTGGAACAATGAGAAGTGTATGACGCTGATTGGTCACTGATTGGTCAGCGTCATACACTTCTCTCCACAACGCCCAGTTGGTAAAAAGTAAAATCACGCCAAGTTGTCTATTAAGAAATTAATTAGCATAAATCTAAAATTGCTCAAAAATTATCGTTTTTCAAAATAAAAACCACTGTTGTTACCTACATTACAGCGCCGATCACATTATGTAGGAGATAGGGCACTTATAATGTGGTGACAGAGCCTCTTTAAGTACTGAAGACTGGAGGCCTCCATAGAGCATAAGGAATCTACCAGATGCATTTAACTGTACCCACTAGATTAACACAATGAGGGCTTTCTACACATCCTATAATGTAAAAGGTTATATGCTGATAATTCCGAGTCAATAGGCTGTGCACTTATCTTAGAGGAAATTTTGACTGCTGGTTTTGGAATATATATATATTTATTACTAAAAATAACAGCCTATAATTGATTGTGATTTGCATAGTATTTTACATTTTATGGCTGTCAAAACCAATGATCAAAATTTATCACAGCATTTATTTCTATTAATACTGTATGTAACCAAAGCTTCTGAGTAGATAATAGTCCCAAAGGTCCAGCAGAAGACAACCCCATGTCGGGCTGACTTTGGAGCCATTCACAGCAATTTAAGTCTATTTCTTATGGGTTTAATCTACAAATAACCTATTAGACTTTATTGCTGACATGTCATATGTGTTTACAACAAAATTGCAGCTATAGACCTGGAAAGATAGGTTTTTGGCCTTATGCGTACAGCAGGAGGCTGTACAGAGGCACACAGAGTCCCCAGTGGCTTCATACTACGGAGCCGCATAGAGTCTGTGTGCGTTGCAGAATGCTCCGTCGGGTACTGTATGTTGAAGATGCTTCTTCTCTTCAATGAATTTCTGTAAAATGCCCATGGAATCCGACAGGAAAAAATTCCAATTGCCTCGGTGTGAAATCGTAGGGGCCAATGCATTTCTATGGGTACATCAAGGACATAACTAGGAAAGACTGGGTGCCATAGCAAACGTTTGACTGGGCCCCCACCCCTCAGTGCCACACACATCCCCCTTGTAGATAGTGCCCCCCTGTAGATTGTGCCATACAGCCCCCCTGTAGACAGTGCTATACAGCCCCCCCTGTAGACCATGTCACACCCATTTGTAAATAGCACCCCCCATCTCCCCTTGTATATAGTGCCACACAGCCCCCCTTAGTAGATAGTGCCACAGAGCACCACCTTATAAGATAGTGTCACACAGCCCCCTCTTGTATAGAGTGCCACACAGCCCCCCTCTTGTATATAGTGCAAAACAGCCCCCCTTAGTAGATAGTGCCACACAGCCTCCCTCTTGTATATAGTGCCACACACAGCCCCCTGTAGATAGTGCCACACAGCCCTCCCACCTTGTAAATAGTATCATACAGCCCACACCTAATATGCTGAACTTGGTTGGTGTCACGGGCACTGGGTTTGTGGGCCCACTAGGCCGCTCCGCCGTAGCGGGAAGGCAGCTGACCAGGTCACAGTCTATGTGAAAGTAGATAGCAGACAGTAATGTTTAGGTACCTGTAATAGTCCGGACGGTGACTGTGGCCTCAGCACGGATGGAGACAGGTGCGGAATGAGGCGCCAGACGTGGCGGGCAGTATCCGATGAGCCGATGGTACTTGACGTGGCAGATGGCACTTGACGTGGCAGATGACACTTGACGTGGCAGATGGCACTTGACGTGGCAGATGGCACTTGACGTGGCAGATGGCACTTGAACATGGGCAGGCACAGGAACAATGCGAAATACAGGAACGGTAACAGGGCACAGGTAACAGCAGGAACGGGAGACACTAAGGGACCACTTGCGAGACAGACAGGGAAAGACTAACAACGCTCAGGCAAGGATCAGAAGGGCTGGTGCATTCTTATAGAGCAGGGAATCACGTGGGTTAATAATCATTATTCCATGTGCGCGCGCTGGCCCTTTAAGAGCGGGCGCGAGCGTGCGCGCGCACCCTACGGGACCCGGCCGGACGGAGCGGAAGCGAGCGCTGGCATCTCCTAGGAGGGAGACGGAGGCCAGCGCTCACAGATCCATGGCTGCGGGCGTCGGGAGGTGAGTGAACCCGACGGCCCGCGGCCATGGGCGCTACAGTTGGAACAGTAGTAAAACTGGTGCATTTCCTCTAAAAAGCATATGAGGGCCATATTGGATTAAAGGAGGTGCTAAATCCAGAAGTTATATGCAATGTCAAAAATTTTAAAGTTTCCTGTATGTTAGAGAAGTTACAATATTTTTTTTTTAAATTGCATCCACTTGCATTTTGGAGTTTGAGACGTTGCTTTCTATTGATTTCTATGAAAGAAAACGAGGAACCAGTCGCGGGCGCTGGTATGCAGTTGCTATGGTCGCCTCTATTACTAGAGTGTTTACATATGAATAATTGCAAATATACCAAATAGACTTATTTTATGTTTCCAATAAATTGTATCCATCTGTTTTACTGCTGGTACAACAATCAAAATTGAATGTGATCAATGGCTAGAAGCCTTTAGATGGTCCCATAAGGTGACCAGATGTATTACACATTGGGAAGATGCATGAAAAGCTTGTATTTGGTCTGTAATTGTCAGACAGATTTTCTACAATCCACCACTGTACTGGAAGTTTAAATTAGAGTCAATGTAATAAATCCAGAGTATTATATGCTAAAGATTCATTGAAAGAATTATTTCCACAATTTGTTGCTGTTCACCTTATGCTTCAATGGGATCATTTCATGTGTGTGTGATGGACTTTTTTTTAACGGCCATCACACAGAAGTTTTCAGAACAATGTAGTTATATGGCTGTATTCCTATTTTTGCCCGTTTTCACAGCCAGACGGCCTCATAGATCTCAATGGATCAGTTTTTAACGGCTGTTTTTTTAGGGCTCAATCCTTGTGACGGCTTTTAAAAATTGATCCTAGCCCTCACTAGAGGATTTCCCGGGCACAGTCTACTATTTGAGCAGTGGACAGTGATGTCAGGGCTTTCAACTATGGAGTCCCTAGCCAGAGCATTGCAAGCTCTTTGGCCAGGGACTCCTGCCTTGGAAAAGTTCTTGACGTCACTGTCCATATTGCGATGCTCTGGCCGGGGACAGTGACGTTAGGGGTCTATATATGGAGGCATCAGAGGCTTGTACAGGAGCAGAATAACCGCCCAGAGTGTCGACATGAGGGGATCCTCCTGAAGCAAAATACCCGGCCAGGGCTGTAAAGGATCTGCCAGACACAGCTTCTGTGTCGACGCCTGTGGTTAATCAGTCTGCATCTGTCCCTAGGTCTGATAGAGTGACTCCATCAGTTACCACTCAGGCTGGGAGGCTGAGGAGTGGGAGAACATATCACAGCCTGGCCAGACGGTTCTAGCTCCCGCCCTTGGTCTATTTATACCTTCATTTTCTGCCAGTCCTTTGCCTGTGATTCTTGTGTTTCCTGGCTCTGCTGTTCCTGCTAATACCATAGACCTCTGCTTCATATTGACCCTGGCTTGACTGACTATTCTCCTGTTCTGCTTTTGTTACCACGTACTCTCCTGGTTTGACTCGGCTCGTTCACTACTCTGTTGCTCACGGTGTTTCCGTGGGAAACTGCCCCACTTCCCTTGCTTCTGTGTTCCCTTGTCTGTTTTGTTTGTCGTGCACATAGTGAGCGTAGGGACCGTCGCCCAGTTGTACGCCGTCGCCTAGGACGGACTGTGCAAGTAGGCAGGGACTGAGTAGTGGGTAGATTAGGGCTCACCTGTACGTCTCCCTACCCAGTCATTACAAGGGCATTGCGGATGCTCTGTACGGTGAATCCGCTGTTGGAGGAGCTCCTAGCAACACTATTCATATATGGAAAGTGACGTCAGGGCATTCTTCTGGAGCGGAATCCCCGGGCAGAGCGTTGCTGACATTGAGTGGCACTATGTGGGCACTGGCACTATCTATGTGGACAATGTGACAGTCTCTACACGGGCATTGCGGGACTATTTACATTGACACTGTTGTTTTCAGGTGGTTTGGGCTAAAAAAACCTGGCAAATTAAATCCATCAGTTTTTTTTAACAGCCATAAAATACAGATGACAAACGGCCATTAAAAACGGACTGCTGGACTGGAAATGGATGAAAATTTGGAGACACACTGATGCAAAATGACCATGAAAAACTGGCCATTTTTTTTTACTCATGTGAATGTAGCCTATAGCCCTGTTCACACAGAGTTTTCTGGCGCTGATTTTGGCGCAGAAAGCACGTCGGAATCAGCACCAAAAAAAGTCTGAAATCGCCCCCCATTGATTTTAATGGGAGGCAGAAGCGGTTTTTCCCAGGCGGCTTTTAGCCGCACATGGGGATAGACGCGTCATATAATTTTTTGCCGCAGTTCTGTCTCTGACCTCCCATTGAGACCAATGGGAGGCAGAAATAAATGCGGCACTCGTTTCGGAGCATTTTCTGTTTCATGTTTTGCCTGCGGTCCTTGCATTAGCTTCAATGGCCACGGGAGAAAAGCGCAGCAAAAAAGCGCAAACAGGTCAAAATCTGCCTCAAAATTCCTGAAGGTGTTCTGAGGAAGATTTTGTTTGCCTGCAAAAAAATCCATGTGAACAGGGCCTTAAGGATAAACCCCCAAACCCCAAATTCAGGACCAGTAGGATATATTGGAGTAAACTATTTACCTAATATTCTCTTAAATATTTCAAAAGCGAATTTCAAACAAATCAATTAGCATTATCAATCCTAACGGCCGTCAATTTGTGAACTATTTGATGAATTCGACAAAGCGTGAATTTGGCAGTAAATTCGATTATCTGTAAATTCTGCAATATCTAATGATTTTTCTAGCGATCAACAGTTGTCTATGTAAAGCCCTGAAGTAAACAATTTAAATATAATATTTCTGTGTTAGTTTTATACACCGTGTATGGCTATTACTTTCATAAGTCTTATATGCGTGAATGCGCAGAATGTAAAACACACCAAACAGTTTCTCGAAATGCCGCTTTTCTGTTAATCAAATACATCATGCCATATTACCACCATGCGGGTTCAGAAATGTATTGTGAAAGTCAATTGCAATCTGGGTGTCCTACTTTCATCTGTCTCTGCTGAATTTTTATAATTACTTTCAGCTTCTGTACATTGCTACCACTTTTATGAAAGAAATCAATACAGATTTTGTTGTGGAAACGCTGCCAGCATGTAATCGGATCAGTGGATTTTCATCATGGGAATTTTTTAAATTAGTGGACCTGATAGGCTCAATCTATATCTGAACTGAGCTAAGTACCGGGCTGTTTATCAGGTTAACGAATATACAATGGTTTATATCTCACATTCAAATTTTTCATTGTTCCGTGTCCATAAATGTAATCAGAAATGTGACTTAATGCGCCTGGGAGAGTTACAAACGTAAAATCAGTTTTCGCAATGACGTTCAATGTAATTGTCAATAAAATTGAATTATATTATGTCTGGTAGGAGAAATGACCATGAATAGAACAATAAACTACAGTAAATATTTTTATGTGCAAGTGCAACCAGCAGATGTAACTAGAAAATGAAATGTCATGATATTTAACTTACATGGTATAAGTTTTCTATAGTTAAATGACATGTGTTGTATTTGAGCAGTATGCGGTACCCATTCCTGCTATTTTAGAAGTTTCCATGCTATAATTTCCAAAGTCCAAAGGGGTTGTCCAGGCAGGGGGCAGTTTTTCATACTGATGACCTATCAGTATATGATCGGTGTGGGTCCGACAGCCGAACCCGCACAGATCTGCTGTTCCGGCTGTCTGCGGTAGTTATGCAGTAGTCTGTGCCAGTAGCAGAAGGCTCTAGTCACTTTATAGAGGCCGTGCTGGGTTACTGCAGCTCTGCAGTATTTATTAATATCTTTATTTTTACTAAAATGACC